>NC_051440.1:2860076-2860918 GCF_001649575.2 Kryptolebias marmoratus
TATATATATATATATATATATATATATATATATATATATATATATATACATCCATCCATCCATTTTCTTTTACCCGCTTCTACATTTTGGGTCGCGGGGAGCTGGTGCCTATCCCCAGCAGTCACTGTGCGAGAGGCAGGGGACACCCTGGACAGGCTATATATATATATCACCCCAATCCCATCTTGTCATCCATCCCATCTCGCCCTATTTGTTCCACTTGGGCAGTTTCACTTCAAACTCTCCTTCTACCAGAGGCCTGGGAGCTTGAAGGCTCTAAACAGTATTTTAGCTGTTCCTCGAACTGTGCGCTTCTGGACAGAGAAGTCTCTGAAGTTGTTTCTGGGATCTGTTGGAGGCACTTTTCTCTCCTTATTTTCTCATTCAGCCCTTGCTGTTTCTTGAGCTTCACGTACTCCTTCATGAAGTTACAGTCACTTGGGAATGCTACATCTATCACCACTGCTTTCTTCTGTATCTTGTTGACCACCACAATGTCCGGTTGGTTAGCCATCACCTGATTGTCAGTTTGGATCTGGAAGTCCCACAGTATCTTAGCCCTGCCATTCTCTACCACCTTAGGTGGAGTCTCCCACTTTGACTGTGGAACCTCCAGTCCATATTCAGTACAGATCTTCCTGTACACTGTTCCAGCCACTTGGTTATGGAGTTCCATGTGCTCTTTGCCTGCCTGCCTGCCTGCCTGCCTGCCTGCATCTTACAATATGTGTGTGTGAGAATATATATATATAAAAAAAAAGAAAATTCCCTTCTCACCCTCCGCAGGTGGTCTTGTTTCATCCTCTGAGCTCGGGTCCTCTTCCAGAGGCCTGGGAGCTTGA
>NC_051440.1:2862595-2902873 GCF_001649575.2 Kryptolebias marmoratus
AGAGACAGGTTATTGGCCGATAGTTGGATGGGACTGAACCCTTTGAGGGATCCTTCTGGATCAGGATTGTGCGCCCTTCAGTTAACCATTCAGGGTGGGTCCCATTTTTCAGTAGCTGGTTCATTTGAGCTGCCAGTCGCTCGTGGAGCGACTAGCAGCTCAAATGACCCGAGCTCAGAGGATGAAACAAAGACCACCCGCGGAGGGTGAGAAGGGAATTTTTTTTTTTATATAGTGATATTCCGGCCACTATTATATATTTTATGCAAACATAAAAATACAGTCATAAAACACACACAACAATATCGAAAGCTAAGCATATCTAAAACATGAGACACTAAATAAGACTAAGTCGTACTAAAGATAAACCAAAGATAAATTGAGGAGAACCAAACTACAGTATAACATAAACTAAACTAGAATTTAAAAACCTCAGCCAAACAGAAGCCATTAAAAAACACACACCCAATTTAAAGTTACATAAAAATACAGAGTAAAACTTATCTAAAACAAGTTATACTAAAAATAAAAATAAGGTGAGGAAAACCAAACTAGGATATAATGAAAATGAACATAAACTAGACTAGAATTTTAAAAAAAACCTCAGTTAATGAGATGTCATAAAAGCTGAACTATGGATACCAAAGGCTAACTAAGGGTACCGATGGCCAGCTAAGAGTTAAAAACATTTTAATACTTTAATAAAAGGTCTACGTGGTAAAAACTAAGATAAGTAAAATAAAGGTACTGTAAGGCTAACTTAGAGTACCAAAAGCCAGCTAACAGATCCATTTTAATAGAAACAAGATAAACAACTTAGATAAAACAGTAAATAAAAAATAAAGTGTGCGAGAGAGGTAAATTTCCGAGGTGTGTATGCAAGCTAGTTCTGAATGATGTCTTAGATGGCCCTCCATACAATGCGGCTTTGCTTCTGCTAAATTTCTTTCTCTGATTTCTTCTTCCAGCCCTCCCCCTCCTTCACCTAACCCCTCTGCCTACTGCCCCTCCCCCCTTTATTCCACCCTCAGCTTTTTATCCGAGGCTTACATAAGAGTGTGATCACGCAGTCCGCTCAGCTGACAAGCGACCTGAATGAGGACAGAACTATGAATGAATAAGCACCCATTCTTAATCTTATCTGTGCATTCCTGCAGCCTGCACATTCTCTGCCTCTCTAACTGCATTACTTCCTGTCATTTCTCTGTTCGGGCACCTGCATTTTGTCCTTCTCCTGCTGTATTCTTTTTTTTATATATCTTTTTTCTTTTGTTTCCATCTGCATTGCCCGAACCCATCAGCTCAGCACCACAGCAGCATCTGGGGGTTGTTTCCATGCAGATTAAATGCAGTAATCCTGACATGAACGTCTGCAGTGCATGTGTTTGAGCTCGTGCACGATTGTCTGCAGTGGACCGGATGACATCTGTTTGCTTAAAATTGTGGCAGCAGAGGTCTGTGATGATGCTGATGCTGTGTGTGCTCATTCAGAAAAAAGCCTCTGGAAGAGAGGGGGGGAAGTAGGAGGGGAGATATCAGCAAGCCTTAGTGGGAGGAGCCATCATGCCATCATCAGTGGAAACACCAGCTCATTCACAAACAGGAAAATGAGAGGGTCTTCTTTGCAATGCTTCAGTACAATAGTTTTTTGTAGAATTAAAGGCCTAGCATTCCTTGAAGGAATGCATTATCACCTACTGGCATTCATACCAATATTTTAAACTACGTTCATCTAAATTTGAGAAATGAGTTGATGCTCTTTTGTTCAAACCTTAAAAGGAACATGATCTTGGGATATTGTGGGATTCTCAGCTGCTACTACATTTACTACATTTATAAGTTTACATGTAATATATAACATTTATAAGTTTCTGTTTTATCGTTCAGAACAGAGCAACCACTTCCCCGAGTTTGATCGGTTCATCAGGTCGTTCAGAAAGCTCATTCTTGCCAAATAAATGTGGAACTTATCAGTGCCAGGGGGCAGTTCTGCTGACAGGTGTCTCAGTCACTCTCTGACACACTCAGAGGTGAGAGGTCAGAGCAGGAGTCAGGAAGTGTTTTGTGTCAGTTCAGGAGGAAAATCAATTTTTCCCATGGGTCCATGAGGTTGTTTATGTGTTTACATCATACTGTAACATTAGAAAGCACAACTTTGTAAAACGACAAGCCATAACAGGATGTGCCCTGATTTACTTAACATGCCAAGAGCAATAAATGGTGCAGAAGGTTTATAACCATGTGCTTTCCATCAGTGCTGAGTTTGTAGTTCAGGTTCCCTGCACTAATTTTTCTGTGCAAAGTGTAGATTATGTCATGTCGTGGTCTGTGGGTTTATATCTGTTCTTCTGGATCAATTCATCCAATTTTTAATCATTTGATCCACTGTCACCGAGTGCTGTGTTGTCCTTTACTCCAGACTGAACAAAGTGCTGTGGTACTCTTTCAGTTTGTAACCATTAATACAATCCAACATGGGTCCAATATTTATACTAGTTCTTCTGATTCTGTTTTCTTCTGTTCTTGATGGAAGTATTTCCCCTTACTTTTAACCTCAGTCTCAGGAGAACCTTCTAATTTGGTTAAATAACCTGAGGACCAAAGTTAAAGTCTTAGACTTTACAGGTCAGAAATAAATGGTAAATGGATTGAACTTATATAGTGCTTTTCCAGTCATTTTTGACCACTCAGAGCGCTTTACACTAGAGCCACATTCACCTATTCGCACTCACAAATGCTCACACATTTATAGACCAATACGCAAATCAGTTGGCAACTTGGGGTTAAGTGCCTTGCCCAAGGGCATATCAACATGTGACAGGAGGAAGCTGGAATTGAACCTACAACCTACAACCATCCGATTACAAGACGACTACTTTACCACAGTCACCCTAAATAAACTGAGGAGCATGAGCATGCAAAGCCAGGAGTATTAACATCAAAACTTTCAAAAATAAATTCTAAAAGTAACAATGAAAATTTGATGAAACAGGAAGCTCTGTGTCCTATTTGTTCCCATTAACAGACCTGCTGCAACATTTCGTATCATCTGGAGAGGATAAAAAAATTTACAAACTTCTCTCCTAACACAGATGGCTAGAAATACTTTTTTGGGAAAAACAGCCGGCGATCGGGACAACCTGTTTAGAACAGGTGTGTATTGCTTTTCCCCACATTTAGACACTTTTTAGTGATCCTTAAAAAAATAGCAAAAAGAAATAAAGTAATAAAAAAAAAGATTTTGTACCAGCAGTTCAGAACAACCCACTGAAAACAGGCCCGTGACCCACTTTCATTGCATTATACATGCCAAGTAGTGGGTTTAAAAAAATATGCAGACTGACATTTCTCGAACAAGCTGGGTTGTTTGGAAAATAAAAAAATGCTCAGTCATTGTTTTAATTTAATCTGTGAAATAAAGGGTACTTCAGATATAGGCCTGTTTTTGTCTTTCATTTTCTGCTTTTTTTTTCTTGTCTAAGTCTGATCCAAGTTAAGGTTCCTAAATATTGGTTCAATAACAATGTTTTGTTTAAAGTTGAAAACAATCATTTGAAAAAAGCTTTATATTATCCACAATATATGGGGGGGGGGACAGTGGAAGAGTGGTTAGAGCTGGATCCTCCCAGCAAGAAGGTTGCAGGCTGGCTTCCCTACCTGGGAGCCTTTCTAGATGGAGTTTACACGTTCTCCCTGTGCTCATGTAGGTTTTCTCCCAGTATTCTGGTTTCCTCCCACAGACCAAAAAACATAAATGTTAGGTTAATTGTTAACTCTTAAATTGTCCCTAGGTGTGAGTGAGAGCGTGAATGGTTGTTTGTCTCATTAGTCTCTGTGATGCCTAGGGTGGCCCCTGCCTCTCGCACAGTGATGGCTGGAGACATTAGCTCCCTGTGACCCGAAAAGGAGAAGCAAGTAAAAAAAAAAATGAATGGATGGATGAAAAATATATGGGTTTAATCAAGTCAGTGGCTTAAAAAGCAAGAAGTTAAGAAAATGCCACAAAACCGAAGATGTTTTCATTTTATTTATGCATGTCCCTCAGTGAAAAGCAGAAATATTAGAGGTTTACTTTAATTTAATGTGCAGAAAATCAATTCAAACTATTGGAAAACTGCATCCAAACTTGACTTGCCTGTTATCTGGTTATGGAGCTTGTTAGACACAACGCACAGGAACACACAGAACCACTTTCCTGTCCGATTTCTAAAACCCAAACTGTAGAATTCCCTAAAAATATACCTTAACTACACCTGTGAGACAAAAAGACTTTAAAATTTCAACATATGATCATCCTGTAATCATTTTGTGCTGCTGATACGGTGTCTGCATGCAGAGCTTTTGTTCTTGGCAGTAAAAAGTGACACATGGCTGTTTTTTTAGCTCCTGTCTGCCTGGTGAAGAACTATATTTACTTGCAAACACATCTGGCTTGCCATTGAAAATGTTATTGTGTAATCCCTGCCAATCAACGAGAAATACTCCCTACAAATTAGTTTTATTATCAAATATTAACCAGTACAAGTGATACAAGTTTGTGTAGTTATGAATAACCACCCATTTGACCACTAAAAACCACTATTGTAGACAGAAAAAATCTGTACACATAGTGATTGCTGATGCACTTCTGTTCTCCAAAGTCTGGGAAAAATTTTTTTTTCAGATGTTGTTAAGTAACAAAAATATAACATTTTGTTTTCACTGTTTGAAAACATACAGCGTGAGCTCTGCTGAGACTCTCAGGGAGCAGGTGATATCTTGGCTTTGGTTTTGCTTCCATCTAGTGGAAATACAGGTGAGTTTGCAGCCTTCGAACTTCTGTGACTGTCGTTGATTTGGTTTAGTTGTTTATTAGATCATATGACTGGAAGGGTTTTTATTATAATTTAAAATAAAGTTCAGATAAACAGTCAAACTGCACCACACTAGAGCATTTGGACCTACTGTATTATATGGGCAATCAACAAGAAGTGAAAAGTGAAAAAAATTCAACAAACAGCATAGAAATGCCTAGAAAATCCATCTATCCATC
Organism: Kryptolebias marmoratus; assembly: GCF_001649575.2. Lineage (NCBI taxonomy): Eukaryota > Metazoa > Chordata > Actinopteri > Cyprinodontiformes > Rivulidae > Kryptolebias > Kryptolebias marmoratus. The sequence goes on from NC_051440.1 coordinate 2,867,628, forward strand.
CATTTTCTTTACCCGTTGCAGGCAGCTGGTGTCTATCTCCAGCAGTCACTGTGCAAGAAGCGGGGGACACCCTGGACAGGTCGCAAGTCCATCACAGGGACACAAAGAGACAAATGAGACAGACAACCATTCACACTCTCGCTCACACATAGGGACAGTTAAGAATTGCCAATTAACATAACATTAATGTTTTTGGTCTGTGGGAGGAAACCAGAGTACTCAAAGTAAACCCACTTGAGCACGAGGAGAGCATGCAAAATTCTAATATTTATCTGTATGTGAAGGTATCTCTGATGGATGGATGGATAATTGAGCTTCAAAGACAACTGCAAGACTCAGATTACTGTAATTGAATATAAATTATGCATACTTTGTACTTTTTAAAGTAATTATTATTATCTTTACTTTTACTTTGGTATGTTTTTTTTCAAGTATTGTACTTAGTTACATTTGAAGTACCATCCATTACTGAGTAAAAAAGACAGAGCACCTGCAGTTACTAGATCTGTTCTTTACTAGTCAGCTGGTGTATGATCAAGCTAAAAGTGATGAAGAGCTGCGAAGGAGGAGTTTCCCTGTTAAATAAACTCACAGACATTGTGTACAAACTCCACCCACTCAGCAGACTTGCACTTTTTGGTTTCTCACCTGTTAACTGGCAGACAGCTAAACCTCCACCATTTGTTGAAGTTGAACCAACATTAGCAGTGTCAAGCACTGATGTTGGACAAATTTTCCTCTTATTAAACTATTGAAGTCAACTTACAAAACAAACAAATGTGTTTTAAACTCACCACCACAGGCTGCAGGTCTGAGTCTCTCTGAGCTAACACAGCAAGCAACAAAATGAAGCAGTTTTCCCTTCATTTAACTTAACCAGAGTGTCTCTTAAAGATGGCGGTTCAGGAATGTATTTAATTGCCTGCCAGTGCTAATGTTGGTTAGCTCTATAGTAGCTGGTAACTTGTTAAACTAATGTTTTAACCAGATGTAATCATAAACAGAGAGCATCGTAACTTCTAAAATCACATCTGAAAACATGTCAGAGAATCCATAGGTGGACCTGGTCTAATTCAAACACACAGCCTGATGAAAAATAATACTGAACAAATAAAAATATACATATATTTTTAATAACTGTAATTACATTCTGCTTATCTTAGTCAATGTCTCAGTAAAATTACCAGCCATTAAAGTTTGAACAGGAATATTTTTAAGTCACATCAAATCAACAGGTCTCTGACTGATTAAGCATTGTGTGCTGAATTTCAGTTCAGTTCAGTTTATGTATATAGCACCAAATCACAACAAATGTCGTCTCAGGGCTCTGTATAAAAACATTCACATACTGTACATTATAAAGAGGCAATTAGTAAAAGTTATCTATCTAAGGAAGCCAGCAGATTGTGTTGAATCTTCACTTTGTCGCAGTCTCTCATCCTGAGCAGCACATAGGCAACAGTGGAAAACTTCCTTTTAACAGGAAGAAACCTCCAGCAGAACCAGAACCAGGCTCAGGGCCACTGCTTCAACTGTCTGAGGTTAGAGAAGACAGGAAAGAGACACAGACAAACACAGAATAACAGGTCCAGATGGAGTTTCTACTGGAAGAAAGACAAAGAAAAACATGTTAATGATAGAAATAATTACAAATACAAACATGGAGAGTAGAGCAAGTAAAGACAGCAGCAGAGTGAGGAAATGTGCTCTGTTTGTCCTCCAGCAGTCTAAGCCTATAGCAGCAGAACTAAGGGATAGCTCAGAAAACCCAAGCCAACACTAACTATAGGATTTAAAAAAAGAGGAAAGTCTTAAGCCAAGTCTTTAAAGTAGACAGGGTGTCAGCCTCACGAACAGAAACTGGAAGTTGGTTCCACAAGAGAGGAGCCTGAGAACTGAAAGCTCTGCCTCCTGTTCTACTTTTAGAAACTCTTGGAACCACAAGTAAACCTGCAGTCTGAGAGTGAAGTGCTCTGTTAGGAAAATATGGAACAATAAGATCTTTAACCCTCTATAAGATGGAGCTTGGTTGTTTAGAGTGTTGTATGTTAGAAAGAAGATATTAAATTCTATTCTGAATTAGACAGGGAGCCAATGGAGAGTTGGCTCTAAATGTGAAGTCTAAATGTGTAGTTCTGACTAACTTTTAAAATGTCTGGAGTTTTTAGTTTTGTGTTATTTGACAATCTGTTTAAAATTATATAGCAGCAGATATCACTATGATGATATATAAATGTGTCAATCAGACTGAGCCAGTCTGATTTTTTTTATGGGATCTTATAAAAAAAAAAATCTGCTTTTTCCACACAGTTAAGCTGAAACTAAACTCATTACCTACTCTGGAGCAGCACATAGCAGCTAAACTTTTTACCTCACTTTGTAGTCCAGCCTAATCCACTAACTAGCATCAAAACCTCATGACACCTGAAGTTCTATTTAATCGACGTCTGACAAATACTCATATGTTCCACTATTTTAAAAGTCATGCAGATATATTCTTATGTCACTTTGAGTAGGAACTATCTCACTGTGGCCACAAGAATGAACTGTCATCAAAATCCAGAGCAGGGCAGGATAGTATGATGCATACTGTGATCGGGATCACCACCAAAATTTAATCACTTCTTTGTTGTGATGACCCCATTGTTTCCTGAGAATTGAATCAAAATCTGTTCATTAACTTTCTAACACACAAACAAACCAACACTGCCAAAATCATAACCTCCTTGGCAGAAGTAATTTTGAGGCTTTTACTCAAAGTAAAATTTTCATGAGTTTTTACTGTTACTTGAGTAGATTTTTATACAGGTAACTTTACTTGTACTTGAGTAGATTAATTGAGTACTCTTTCCACTCTTTCTAACAACTTGATGGCTGCTGAATCCAGCCACACATATTCTGGTTGTGGCAGAAGGTTTTACTGCAGACTCTTCACTTCCTGTGTGTTTTTCATGGCAGCCGCCATCAAGGTGCATCAACATAAACGACTGAAATGTCAGCTAAATCTCACATTCCTGGCACCTGTTGATCAGGTTCAGTTTCTGGTGGCGAACAAACATGATGGCTTTCAAATGTACTTTTTAAAGTTTTGTTCACACATTTAAAATCTGTTTTATTAACTCATATTCACAACATTAATATAAATTATGTAGTGTATACTAAAGTTTTCACAAATTCACAAGTTTTTAGCTGTAAAAGCCTGAAAAGAGGGAGTAAATAAAAAGAGAGGATAAAGTCAAAGATGGACCTTCAGCACTCAGAGCCTTTGGTAGCTTAACTAAGGGATGGTTGTGGGTCATTTCTCATGACCTTCTAAAGAATAACTATTAGTCCATAAAAATCTGTGGAGCTGTAACAGTAGCACGCGCTAGTCATTTGTTGGCACCAGAGTCATGGATTAATATGGTAACGCCTTTTGTCTGAGACATGCGGAAAACTCATGGTTCATCAAAGCTTGCAAATGAAGACATGAATTATTCTTTTTTCATTTCATTAGCTACCGTCAGCAAAAATGATCTGTTTCTAATGTTTAGCCACATATTTCTGTTTTGCCCATTTTACAGCAAATTACAGCACAGCGATGCCAAGGGTAATCTGTTGTCAGATAGAAAAAAAAATCTTGCTGCTTTAGATTTATCATGTGAAACACTAACCGTACACAGTTGTGTCATGTGAGTCGAGAGGTCAAGGATAAAGTATTCAGTTTGTGTAGAACCATTTCAAATTCCTTTAGACATCTTTCTAATGCATTCATAGCAACAACCCTGTGAAAAAAAAAACAAGTTACACTTTAAAGTCGGCCACCAAAGAAACAAAATGAGCTGAAAAAAAAGGTCTGTGTCGTAACTCGTTAGGCAACTGCAATCAGAAAATTTACAGCTGACTGTAGGAGTCCCCATTGCTATGGCCTTTCCAGACAAATACACCAAAAGTATAATGTGAAACACTATTTTATGTGTCAAATACTCAATCCGGACCTTGACCACAGGTGCTCTTTGTGTTGATGATGCAGGTGCCTGGAGGAAGAAAAATAAAGCAAATCAAAGGGAGGCTTATAGACAGAAGAATGTTGAACAGTTATTGCTCACAGAGACCGCTCAGAGATTCGTTTTCAGGTCACACTGCATTTACAAAGCCAGCTGTCACAAGTCAGTGTGTTTCGTTTGAGTTGGGTCTGTGTGGTGCTCTGCACGAACAAACTTAGATCTGAATAGCTGAACTCAAACAGCTGAACTCATTTTCCTGAGCAGCCTCAGACTTGTCATGCCGCTGCCCAGGACCCCTTCACTAGATAATGACCCTACTACAACACAGGAATTCAGCCAGAATGTAGATGGTCTTTGCAGGGTTTTGGTGAGGTCTTCGGGGGGTGTATTAGGAGCTAGCTAGCTCCACATTCTGTGTAATAGAGCCTGACTGGTTGTCAAGGGTGTTGAGTGTTTACAAAACAACCACACTGAGGTTTTGGTGGTTTATCTGTCATGATTTATAGTTGGATTTTATATCAGAACCTATGTTGAAGACAATGGAAGCAGTTCACTACAGCTCTCATAGTTTGGCAGTTTCTCCTTCTGCCATGTTCTTTGTTTCTTGTGTGTGTGTGTGTGTGTGTGTGTGTGTGTGTGTGTACTTGGGTTTTGTTACCTTTTTAGGACCTTAGACTCTGGTTTAATCACCTATTTAGTCAGGACCTGTAGTCCTTATGGGAATCAAAGCCCAGTCCTAATACCACAGAAAACATTTTTTGAGTTAAGGAGTAAATTTACTATTAATGGTTAGGCTACATAAATGAATGGAAGTAAGTACAATAAAGAGAGAAATATGAACTTTCTTGGTGTAACACCAAGTTTTCAATCTGATTTATCTGCACTAGGGTTGTGCATCTCTGGTTTATGGCTATAGGTATACATATCTCAATATAATGCCAACAATCTGACATAGGGCAGCAAGAACCAACATGACAGTACGATTCAGCCCTTAATCACAATACAGTGTGATTCAATGTGAGTTTTAATTCAGTAGAATGAAATTCATTGTGGTTCAGCAGCATTTGAGACAAAATTTGGTGTGATACTAGAACTAGTTCATTCTAGATCTGTAAATTTAGTTTAGTGATTTTGTTTAATATATTTATTGCACATTTTCTTTTACAGAACTACAAACTCACAGTTCCCCATCAAATCAGGGAAGAAGTAATAGCAGTTAACAAAAAAGAAAAAAGAACATAAAGAAAAACCCACCCCTTAAAATGAACAAAACCAGTCCCCACTGTCATTCAAATAATGTGTAGAAAACGTAGATGTCTGTATACCAGATCAACCTTGTGACTGAAATTTATCTATTCCTGAATCTTTGTTGAGGGTTGATTGAAGAACAAAATAAAGGAGTTCCAAGTCTGGTAAAAATTTCTTTTCAGAGCCTCTCATTACACAACTGATTTTTTCCAGTTTTAAAGTGGATAATACATTCCTAATCCAATGCTTTACTGTGGGAGGGGCAATGTCCTTCCATGCCAGAAGAATCAGATGTTGTGCCAGCAGAGTTGAAAAAGCAACAACTTTGTGTGTGTCCCCCGGAACAACCCCAAAGAGCATCATAATTGGATTAAAGGTCAATTCCACTGCTAGAACAGTGGAAAGAGCTTTACATACTCCACCCCAAAATTCTTGTATTTTAGGACACCTCCAGAACATGTGGATCAAATCTGCTTCCTCAGATTTACATCTATCACAAACTGGATCCACTCCTGGATAAATCTTGGCCAATTTAGATTTATGGAGGTGCATCTGATGGACAACCTTAAATTAAATAAGGGAGTGCCTGGCGCACATGGAGGACGAATGGATTTTCTTAAGAACTTCAGCCCAGGTTGCCTCATTAATTGTGAATTGCAAATCTCGCTCCGAAGCTGCTTTAACCGAAGGGGCCAGAGGAGTGTGTAAACCAAGGATCATTCTCAGAATGACTGAAATTGCTCCCTTTTTAGTCAGATTAAATGATATTAATTCGTCAATTATAATGTTAGCTGGTTGCTCTGGGAACCCGGGGATGGCGCCTGAAACGTAATGCCTTACCAGTAAGTAACTAAAAAAATCAGACAAGGAGAGGTTAAATTTGGAAGACAACTGTGCAAAAGAGGCAAATTTATTTTCAATAAAAAGATCTTTAAAACACCTCAAACCTTTCTTAAACCAGGTATTAAAAATGACATCTTTTATCAACGGGGGAAAAAAAAAATTGAAGCTATTGAATTGGAAAGGTTCATATCTTGAAGGCCAAATTTTTTCCGGAATTGCAAATAGATTCTAATGGAATTATTAACTACAGGGTTGATAATTGTCCGTTCTGTAATTGAGGGTGATGGTACTCCAATTACTGATGATAAAAAATGAGATTCACAAGACCCTCTCTCCATTTCAACCCAAATAGGTTTTCTTTTGTCAGAGCGATAGTCTGTCCAGAAAGAAAGATACCACAAGTTGGTTGCCCAATGTATGATTTGGAAGGGCCATTCCGCCTTCTTGTTTGGATTTTTGAATATGATCTTTCTGCAGTTGTGGCTTTTTCCCATTCCAAATATATGTGAGTATACCTGAGTCAAGGTTTTTAAAATAGGCATTTGAAAGAAATACTGGGAGACACTGGAACAGATATAAATATCTAGGAAGTACAGACATTTTTATCACATTTACTCTCCCAAGAATAGAAACTGGGAGGGGAGACCATTTAGCCAAATCTTGTTGGGTTTCTAATAGTAATTTATCAAAGTTGTTTATTTGATTTTTTTTGAGATCTGAAAAATCCTTGGTTAAAGAAACCCCTAGGTATGAAAAACCATGAGTAGTATGATATGATAAGTGTGATATTATCCATATTTAATGGCAGAAGCTCACTTTTGTACAAATTTAATTTGTACCCCGAAATTTCCCCAAACTGAGTAAGGAGATTGAGAATAAAAGGAATGGTTGTCTCCGCCTCAGGGACAAACAGCAGGAGGTCATTGGCGTACAGGGCTAGTATGTGTTCCATGCAGTTTCTGGTGATAACACAGTAGGAATCACTAATTCTTATGGCTATGGCCAAGAGCTCAGTCGCTATAACAAAAAGGATAGGGCTGAGAGGGCAACCCTGGCGGGTCCCCCAATTTCATTTAAAGGATTCGAAATACAAATTATTTGTTAGAACCATGGCTGAAGGGCTATTGTATAATAGCTTAATCCAAGAGATAAACGTACCGCCAAATCCAAATCTTTCCAATGTCTCAAAAAGGTAGTGCCACTCTACTCTATCAAAAGCCTTCTCCGCATCCATGGAGAGAAGGCATTCCGAGTCCCCTGGGCTTGATATATATATAATGTTGAACAAACGCCTTACATTAAAAGATGAGCGTCTATTCTTAACGGATCCCGTTTGGTCCAGAGAGATTATGTCCGGCAGGACATTATCCAATCGCCGGGCGGTATCTTAGCTAATAGCTTATAATCACAATTTAATAAGAATATATGTCGATAAGAAGTACAATCCATGGGTCTTTGCCTTTTTTTGGTAATAGTGTTATACATGCCTGGTTCATGGTGGCCGGAAGTGACCCCTCTTGATGGAGTCTGAATACACCTCCACTAGTACAGGAGAAAGCTGAGAGGAGAACACAGCATAGAATCAGGCAATCCATCAGGCTCTGGAGATTTTCAAGATTGTTGTGATTTAATTGCCATCTCTACCTCCCGTAGTGTTATTGGTATATCTAAGGCGGAAGCTTGATCTGAAGACAATGTTGGAATAGGTAGATCCCTAAAAAAAGTTTGTAGAAGATCAGAGTTCCTGGTATTGGTAGAACTATATAATTCTTCATAGTACTGTTTAAAGACTTTATTTATCCCCTGCTGATCTGTGGTGATCTCACCATGCTGTAACTTGATGCCTTTAATAATTTGTTTAGCTCTGGTACCCTTTAATTGTATTGACAGTATCTCACCAGCCTTATTGCCATGTTCATACAGATTGCTTCTATTTTTTAACAGTAGATACTCTATAGATTGTGAGGTAAGTAAGTCATATTCTACACTTTTCTTCAAACGTTCCTTATATAGGTCTGAAGATGGAGCCTGTGCCTGTGCATTTTTTTCTATATCTGCAATTTGACTTTCCAGATCTAATTGTTTGGCCATACAGTTTTTCTTTTTTTTTTGCTGCAAAGGATATTGCCTGGCCCCAGATATATGCCTTAAGCGCCTCCCATACAGTTGCAATAGAAACCTTGGGGGTCATATTGATGTCCAGAAATAGGGAAATATGGTTCAACATAAATTTAAGAAAATTTTCATCAAATAGCAAGAGAGAGTTAAATCTCCAGTGCTACCTGGGTGCCGTCGCTTCAGCCATGTTAAGTTTAAGCATCATTGGAGCGTGATCGGATATTACTATGGCCTGATATTCACATGTTTGGACGTCCATAATCAGCATATTATCAATAAAAAAATAGTCAATTCTATTATAACTCTGGTGAGCATGGGAAAAAAAGGAATACTGTCTATCTTGGGGGTGTAGAAAGCGCCAAATGTCTGAGATGCAACATTCTGTAAGAAAGGATTGTAGATAAGATGCCAATTTAGACGTAGTATAACCTGATTTCACTGATGATCGGTCCATTGCAGGATCCATACATAAATTAAAATCCCCTCCCATTATAAGCTGATGTAACTTGAGACAAGGAAGCGTTTTAATAAGACAAACAAAGAATTGGATGTCGTCGAAATTCAGGGCATATACATTAGCTAGTATGACGTTATTGCCAAAGAGTTTACTTGTCACTATAACAAAGCGCCCATTTGGATCTAATATCGAAGACTCTGGAGTAAAAGGTATATTTTTGTTAATCAATATAGCAGCCCCTCTGGCCCTGCCCCCAAAGATTGAGTGGAAGAGCTGCCCCACCCAACCACACTTTAAACACAGGTATTCTGGGTTTTTAAGATAGGTTTCTTGGAGAAATGCAATTCCTGTATCCAAATATTTAAGATGTGTGAGAGCCTTTTTCCTTTTCACAGGATGGTTCAGACCTTTAACATTCCAAGAAACAATACCAATATTATTCATCATATTCACATTATAATCAGACTAAAGTACCATAGATTTAGATGTTAAACATAGGACATGTTATAAAATTGTTTCTTTGGTTGATCTGCAATAAAGGACTTTAAAAGAAAAATAGTTATTGAGAGCGAGACTGAAACCCCTCTACTTCCCTCCCAAGACCCCAAGGTGAAATCAGTTGCAGGAACAAACAGCACACCTTTCTTATATATCTGTAACACCTCCATGCCAATCTAACTATCTAACATCTCCTCTGCTCCTAAAATGTTGGTAGAGTTCCCACCTATGAACAGGTCATGCCCCTATAAACTGGAAATCGTTATTTGAATGACCCTCATGTCACATGTGTACAAGAGAACCCCTACACATGCCAGAACCGCATTGTTAGCTTATTCAGTGTAAACTAAAAGTTGTTGGGTATAATTCTTACTTATGCATGCATGCTGATTAAAATTTGTTAAAGTTCTCTATAAATTTCTCTGCCTCAGCCTCCGAGTTGAATGTCGTTTGGGTCCCATTAGCTTGTATGATGCGCAGTCTTGCTGGGTATGCCAGGGAAGGTTTCAGTCCCATCTTGTATAAAGATGACATTACAGAGCTGTATTCCCTCCGTTTGCTCACCAGTTTAGTAGGCTAATCTTTGTAAATCCTGAATGGGGTGTTTTGGAATTTTAGCTCACCTCTTCTCCTAGCTTCCCGAACAACTAGTTCTTTGTTTTGATAGCGGTGCAAGCAGAGGATAACGGGCCATGGCCTACCTCCGGGGCCTGGCATAGGTGCCGAGCTACGATGCGCGCGGTCCAAGGGAAATGTGTCATGTCCAAACACGTCTTGTAGTAGTTGAGAAAAGAAAAGACTTGGTTGTGGACGTTCAATATCCTCGGGTATACCGACCAGCCGGACATTGCTCCTTCAGCCTCTCCCCTTGAGCACCGTTAGCTTAGCCCTTAGCTTCTCGTTTTCAGCATGTAGCCTCCCCTTACTATTCTCTAAGTTCTCCAGATGTTGATGAAGAGACTGCATTTTCCTCCAACGAAGTTAAACGTTGGTCATGGGTGAGTATAGTCTCTTGGATTACATCCAGTTTGTTGTTGATCTCTTTAAACAATATTTTTAGCTCGGTGATTAGGGTAGACCTGTGCTCTGCTAATGAGGCTATAAGGTAGGTCTTGCTAACGGTGATTTCAGGCTTGGCTTTTCCGCTCAATTTGGAGGCTTTAAGTGGCATACTGAAGTTGGAATGTTACCACGTAAAGGTAGCAAACTCTTCAGCGATGGATGTCCAACTAGAGCAGGAGGATTTAAAAAAAAATCTTGGGAGCTGGGAGACGGTACGTTCTCACTCCATTTTCGTCAAACCGAAAGTCTCAGTTTAGTGATTTTGAGTGGTGATTTATGAACATGTTTTAATCTGTGTTAGCTAAACTTTTAGCTAGTTCCAATGAGGGGTGAACTTGCACAACACTGTCCAGTACCAGTCTACAAAAAAACAAAAAGAAAAACGAAACGCCCTTATTCTAGAAATTGGCTCGGGACGTATCTAGTTTGTTATTTTGTCCAATTACTCATTCTCTCTCTCTAATAAGCGGTTTTGGTCATCCTACATAAGAATATATAGTCAATTTTCAACTAAATAAGCAATTGTGATATGTCTTATTAAGATTTTCTTTTATGTCTCAAGAATCACTGGTCTGATTTCTTGTCATACTTTATAGAATAATTTAAGAATAGATTGTTTCCAATCAGTTTAAAAGTTGATGTGAATCAGTGTAATGACAACAGTTTGTTGCTATCTGCTAGTGTAGATTCTTAGTCATCCAATACGTGGAACATCCCAAAAATATTACAAAACAAAATGACTGGACTTCAGTAGTTGAAGACATTTCACTTCCCATCCGGGGAGCTTTCTCACTTTTTGAATTGAGAAAGCTCCCTGAATAGGAAGCAAAATATCATTAACAACAGACATCCAGTTGTTTTGCTGAAATAGTTTTTTGGGATTTGTTGCTATCTGTCAGTGTGTGGTCAAATTTTCCTCTAGAATAAAAGAATGTGGTGCAGTGGTTAGAGCTGTTGCCTCACATAAGAAGATCACATGTTCCCCTCCTGGCTGGGGCCTTTCTGTGTAAAGTTTGCATGTTCTTCCAATGCATGTGTTTTTTTTACATAGATATTCTGGTTTCCTCCCACAGGTCAAAAACATGCATATTAAGTTCATTGATAAATCATTGCTGTGAATGATTGTTTGTCTCTATGTGTCCCTGTGATGGACTGGAGACCTGTCCAGGGTGTCCCCTGCCTCTAACACAGTGACTGCTGAATATAGACACCATGACCTTCCATGGAAAAGTGGGTAAAGAAAATGGATGGATAAAATAAAGGGTTTACATAGTTAATTGGTATTTTTCAAATTTGAAACATGAAATTTTAAAATTTTCCACCTAATTTAAAATTGTTTGACTCTTTAAAGCTTATATTATTTTGTGAAATTAAAGAAGTGAAATACTTTATAGTTTAATAGAACGAGAAACAAACTAAGAATCTCAGTGAGAATAGACACCTGTAAGGCAACTAAATGTACTAATGTGCTGCAGAACCTCTAGTGACCTTTATACAGGGGTGCAACTACATACTTTCTGAGGTGAATGCGAACACATCATTCCCCCCCCCCCAGGCCCAGGTTTAATATGTCCATACAGCTCTCCCTTATTCATGCAGATATAAAATACAGTAATTCTATTATGGACTTTTATTTTATGTTACATTTTACAGCAGGTGATCATCTCAATCACAAATGAAAAAAAGTTTAATAAAGTAAAAATATGTAACAGTTGTGGCACTCAGTGCTCGACAAATTTTCTGTAGTGGAAATATGAAATCTGAACAGCCTGGACTCTATGTCAGAGTTTTAATACTAAACTGTTACATTTTGTGCCTTTGCACTTGCCTATTTGTCAAGAATAGCATCAAATGAAATAGACTGTGCCACAATGGGACAAGTGATCATTGCTCATACTCAAACAAAGGTATGTTTTGATAAGTTTCAGTTTGCTAAAGGATCTCTCGGCAGATGCAACTGTCAGAGGCATGGTTAAGAATACTGTAAAGGCTACTGTCAGATTTGGAAACACCAAATCAAGATTCTCCTGTATGAGGAAATTTAACTTTGCTAGAGCCTTGTAAGCCTTCAGTAGATGGCTTGCTGGGTATATTTCTTGAATGATATCTCTTGAAACATAACATGTAGTCAGGGCATATGTGGTCACTGATTCTTCCAGCTCAGCTTGTGCTTTTTATTATCTGTTATATTGTAAATAGGCCTACGACTACAGCAAACAGCTGCAAAACAACAACAGCCACCTGTAGGGTTGCCACCTTTCCGAAATTAAAATAAGGGACACTCACCACAGTAAGGTGCCCATAGAAGTGTCATACTTTATTTTATGGCTGTTTTTGTAAAAACAAAAAAATCAATAGTGCAATTATTACAGAGGTGGGTTAGATACCCCAAAATTGTACACCAATCAGAGTAGTATAACTTGAACAAGTAGATTAATCTTTAAATAAGCAAGTGTAACAAGTAGGCCCTATTTGGTAAAAAGTCTACTCAAGTACTGAGTAACTAATCATAACACCAGATTAAATATTTTAAATTCATGTCAGACAGCCAAAAGTAAGTTATGTGCAAATTCTGGTACTTTAAAGTCTAAAACCAAAATATTTATAAGGAGTTAGGTTCAGAGGCTGGTTCTAAACCAGATGTATCACAGGGGGCCAGAGTAGTCAGTGTTTTTTCATGGGTGGCAATTAAAAAAGAATGAAACAAAAAAGGCAATATTTCATCATTTATTATATAAGTGAGACAAAGAGCCACTTGTGTCAGCCCCTGTCTAGAACCACCCATTGGCTGCAGGTCTGTGTCTGAGGCATTGGTTAGCATGTTTTCCTTCATTCTTATAGCTTGATAGGAAGTCAGGTTATCCAAACTGGTAAACCACATTAATAAAATAATATTGATCACAGAACACTGTAAAAACTTTAACATAAAGTATATCTTTATATTAGTAAAGATATAAACATTTTTCCTACACAGAAATCCCTAATAAACTATTTTAATGTAGGACAAATAAATGGTTTCTCTTCACAATATTTATTTATTTACTGTTAATCTATTAGTATGATTTGTTCTTTAAAATACCGTTTATATTATTTTGATTATTACTATATGAAAAAACGTACTATCTAAACTCAACATCCTAATCCAATAATCAAACCATAATAGTTTACTAAAAGTACAAAAAGATACTTAATTGATCACAGCAAAATGTTCTGTATCATATGGGTCCCAGGAGCTGATTGAGGGATTAAGAGACACTGATGTCTGGTTCTTCTGCAATGTTTCTCTACTGATCCATTCTGTCTGATATCATACAGCACACCGGGCGACACATTGTTTTTATTGCCTGTATTCATCCTCACTGACGCTGTTCATCCTGGGATGTGCATCTTCCCACTCCCGTCTGTACTTTTGCAAGAGTTTTAGCTTCTAATGACATGGTGAGGTATCAGATAGAAATTTTAAAAAGACGCGGGTTGATAGCAGCTCACCTCAGCTGTGTCCGTCGCTAGGCAACCGTGACAACAGCATTGGACCGGAGCCAGGCGCTCCCGCCACAACAACTTTAGCCTGGCCATAATATTTCCCGTGTTTTATTTTGGTCATTATTGTTACACTTAGTGTGGATATGTGTGTGATAGGTGGGTCTATCGGACAATTATAGAAATACGGAACAAATCGCGTCCTGTATTGGTTCAAAACAGGACGCAACATTTAACAGCCAAATACGGGACGATTCCGTATTTACGTGTCGGGTGGCAACCCTAGCAGCCTGTCATTTCAGGCTAGCTTAAGCTAACCTGAATATTTACAACCCTCCTGTTGACACACTGACATTACTTACCTACTGTCTTTCAACCACTTTGAAAACCTTTTCTTCATCCCTCCAACATCTTTATCCCTCTCCCTCTTCCGTTTTCTGTTTTGTGCCCAGGAGAGCGTTTTTTTCTGCCGCCCCATCTTTAGCTCCTTATTGTAAAGTGCACTAACAATCGTAGTCTACGACGATTCTGATTCAGATGATGACGACAGAAAATATGCAATTTCAGTGATTTTGACTATAAAAATGCAGTTTTGACTATAAAAATGTTGGAAAATAAGTCATACATAAAGATCAGTGGAAAAATATTAATATTCATTTTTTGTTATCATTTTTTTTTTTCTTGTCATGATGACAGGTGAGGCTCTGCCTCACCTGCCTCCCCTGACCGCACGTCCCTGGCACAAACTGCTGTTAAAATATGCGACTAGAAAAAAATTTCCCCACATCGTTTTGGCGCCCTCTCAAGAGCAGCGCCCCTATGTGTTGCATACAGTGCATAACCACTTTTTGCGCCACTGCTTTTATAGTTTGATTTAAGCTGCTACAGTAGCACATGCAGGTCACTTGTTTGCATGTGAGTCACAGATTTCTGTGAACGCCTTTTGTTTGAAGCATCACAAGGACTCGTGGTTCACCTCAGCCTTGACATTAAGCTATCATCCATTTGTTCTTTCAGTAATCACCTCACCCAGCTTTTATTCATTCATCATCAGATCTTACAATCAACTCGCCATGTACTGATCCCTGTCATTCATTTCTGCTCCTGTGTTCCCTGTCTTGTATGTTTATTTTGTTTTGCTGCCTCGACAGCCTTTTGCTTTGAGTAAAGTAAAGTACCTATGTCCTTTCCTGGCTTTTGGGTTCCTAAAAACTGCATTCTGATTATTACTGATGATTTTTCCTCAGCTGTCTGTTCCTGTTTATAAGCAGAGACTCATCCTAGCTGGTCTTGCAGCTGCCAAGAATGCAAAATAAGATGAATAGACCCCAGCAAATTCTCTTATAAATTGTTTACTCACTTTCATTGATATAATTTACCGAGAGATATTGATTGCACAAGTGAATGGAGTAATAGAGTCCAATATCAGAGTGGGAGGACAGGTAGCGGAGAAAGTGAAAAGTCTATTTTAATCCTACCTGTATTTAAAACTGTGTTTAGAAACGTGTAATCCAAAAACGTATCATGAAGTTGAATGTCATATTTGGACTTTTAATGACTGACTTGAACTGCTATTTTTTTCCAGGGTGTAATGATTATATAATATATGAATTTGATCATTTTTGAAAACAAGAATTGGGTGTACAAATTTGAATTTATTGTGCATTTTCTTTAAACTACACATGGTCGAAATTGTACAAACAGGCTTAAGCACACATACATTCATCGAGAATTTGAGGTGGTGAAGGTTTTAGAATGTCTCAAAACCAAGGCCTATTAACATCTTGTTATTCATTATGATAATTTCACTTTTCCAGCATAAAAATGATTTGTCTAACAGCACTAATTGGATTGACCAAAGAGTGCTGTCAAACAACCAAGTCCAAAGAACTAAAGTGAAGATCTAAGATAGGCTGTTCAGAAATAACCATGGAATCTTCAAGCCTCAAGCCTGCCGTACACAGGAAACCTCTGGAACATCAGACAATGAAGTGAGTTTTATTATCGCTATGAACTGAGAGGGTGCTGACCAAGAAACAAGCTCCTGCTCCAAAGGCCACACCTTCAAGCTCGACTGAAATTTGCAGATGCCTAAATGCCAAATGCCTTATGAAGAAAATAAAAATGAATGGTCAAACAAGACAATTGATCTATTTGGCCAGAATGAAAAAAAGTAGGTATAGAGGAGTCAAGGTGAGGCTTTCAAACCAAATAACACTACACAAACTGTCAGGCATGGTGTGGGTAGCATCATGCTGTGGTACTGATTCATTACACAAAGTGAATGGAATAATGAAGAAGAAAAACTATCTCCAAGTACTTCACCTTCATCTCATCTTCAAGATCTAGACACCTGAAACTTGGACACATTTGGGTGTTCCAACAGGACTGTGATCTCAAGCACACAGAAAATAATTTTTCTGTGTGCTTCTTGGGATCAGTTTTCTAATTGTATAAAGCAGACTTCAGGAATAGCCCTCCCAAAGCCCTGACCTCAAACTGATAAAAACTTTGTGGGTCTGATGCTTGTTAAACTGATTTTATCAAAAATAACTAAATCAATCTATGGATAGAGAACAAATTGGCCGATTTCAAACATATCAAAAATTAGTCTCATGATAGGTCACTGAAATAATTTTAGATAACAACACTGAAAAAATTTCATGTTTGGCAGAAGTTGTTTCCATAATTTGTAAAAAATCAAAACTGCAGTCTCAGTTAATATGAGTTGGCAACATAATAAGATGTTTGTAATGTATGACTTAAAACGCATATTAACTACACAAATATTGAGTACGGTAATATGGGGTCAAATGTTCAAAAGGGCTCTGGTGTTTCAGAATAATGCTTTTCCCACAAATGTCTTAACTCCAAACTTAGTATAAGAGGAGGAAATGATGACAAATTAATGCGGAAAATGTGCTTCTATCCTCATTAGATGCATTGTCACACATCAGGAACCACATGACTGAAAGTCAGAGTAACTGAAGCGTGAATTTGCTCACAAACGCAGCAGAAACACTTCAGAGCAGGAGAGATTACAAAATAACCGAGCCACACTCTTTTTGACTGTGAAACTTTGTTTCCGTGGTGATGTGAGGGGGTTCTTCACGGGGTTCCTTTTACATCTGTGGTCAGTCAGAGTCGAAATCCCGCCGTGTTTGTAATTGTGAGGGACTCGCAGAAGTAACTACACACCATCTTGTCTTACGTACCAGAATGCGTCTCACGACTGAAGACAAGATCGAGCTGGGACTCAATCCTGCATTTACAGTAAGTAAAGAGCTCTCCTAATTCTCACTAACTCTTTTAGCTTCCGGCCACTAGCAAACTGTGTCTAACACTGTGGATATAATATCATATCAATAACTATCTGGATTTTCCAAAATCTTTATTTTACTTGTAGAGAGAAAGAGAAAATAAACAAAGTGCAGAGCAAAAGATTATGCTTGTAAAAGCTGAATGTAAGCCACAATGGAATGTAAAGTTAACAAAGCGTGCATGTGTTTCACAAAAACTACTGAAGTGAAAGTGCATTATGTGGTTTCAAAATAAGTTGGTAAAATCTGTCTTGAATTTAAATAAAATCTAAAACCTTTAATTAGAAACGATAAATCCCGAAAGAGAAACTTTCAGGAAACATCATAAAGCCAGGCAGTGGTGGTTAAAACTCATGTTATTGAAGCCTGAATCTGTCAACACTCATAATATGGAGACTTGTCTTCCTAATAATGGCAAAAAGCAAGTCCTTGTGATTTGAGTTGTTAAACTTAAAGCTGCAGTGAAGGTCAGGTTAAAGGTTAAGAGATGGCAAGTAGTACTTCTGGTTACAGTTAAACCTGGTGTGTATTGGCCTTTGTAGTCACACACATCCCTTCTTATGAAATAAACACACTGCATGGGGTGTGCAAGTGTTCACAGCTGGGTCTGAAGTTGATGTTTTTCCTTTTTTACCTTTCATACTAAAAAATGAACACTTTGGGAACAGAAAACAAACATGTTAGATTGTTAACATACTTACATGTAAAAGCATGACAGCTCATTGATTACTTACAGTATTGTAATGTTTACCACCTGACATTAAACATCCTGTTTTTCATTCAAATGTTTTATTAGCACTTAGAGTTCAAATATTTTGTCATCTGGCTGACTTTGATATAGAGATTAAATTTACACATCTCATTTGTGGACAAATGAACAAGAACATGTTTCAAATCTCAGGCCTTGCTCTTTAAATGTTGTCAAAGAGGTGCTTTGACAACAAAGTCTTGTCCCACATTTGACAAGTGCTTGCTTGGCTGACCTGCACTCCAGTTCCAGTCCTATAGGTTGCAGTAATGCACCTAAAGTTCATTTGCCAGCTGCACAATGATCAAGTTGGTGAACAGCAATGACGAAGGCTTCACTTTGTTTGTTGGACATGACATTTAAAAATAAAATTCTGATAGTAGTGTAAAGGAGAACATAATTGTTTGTAAGTTGTGCCTAAAGAAATTTCGCCCTCACCATAGGGCATGAAGCTTAAGATATCACTCAAATACAAAATGTGTGTGTCACAGTTTTTGGTGTTTTGTTCTTTGTTTGATGTTCGTTGTAGTTCTTGTTTTGCTTTAGCTGTCTTTTTGGTTTCTGTGTTAATGTCTTGTCACTATTCACCTCTCCAGTGTTTTTCCAGTCCTGTCTGCCACGCCCACCTCATCTGCTCCTGGTCTTGTCTACAGCTGTAACCTATTATCCATTTTTCCCTCAGCCTTTATAACAGGTCTCTGTCTCTTAATTCTTCATTCGGTCATTCGTCTTGTCACCTCGCTCCATGCCTAGCTACCTTGCAACTCTTTTGTGGTTTTGTTTTTGATAGTTTTCCTTTTTGCTGCCACGTCAGCTTTTGTTTTGGTTAGTGTTTACTTTAATAAATTACGCTTGTCACTTTATCATGATTAGTCTGCGTTCCGGGTTTGCCTTCGTCTCCCCCCCTTCTGACAGTGTATTCATAGCACTGATATTGAAGCTACAGCCATCCTGCTGGTAGGAAGATGAGCCTTTGCTGTCTCCTCATAGTTGGTCCAACCAGACCACATAGACCAGATGATGGGGTTCAGAGCCAAAATAAGTTTGTCTACATCTGACAAAAAAAACAAATTCTCTGGTGACGTGAAAAATGAGCAGCTCTGCAGGGAGAGTTATTGATGTAGGAAATGGGAAGTGAGCATCTGTTACAGATTATACTGGACAAATGGTGGACTCATGATTTGTAGACCCAGATATGGGGTTTGTAGGGCAAGTTGTAGTTTCTATTTGTATGTGTACTTGTTCTGTCTTAGTAGGTTTCTCAGAGTAGACTGCTCTGTTACTACATAGGTTATAGATGCAAAGAATATTTTGTGATAAAAGTACAGTATGGTGCAGTCAAGACAAATTTAAGGTGCTCAATGTGTAAAAAAAACAAAACAAAATAAGGGTAATACAGTTTTCAAGTATAATCTCAGATGAAGTTCAGTTTAAAGGCTATTTGTAAGTCAGTGTTCTACCTTCCAATAAATATATAATATACTGATTTTATCATTTTTTAATATTCTTAAGAATTTAGCAAAATTTACTTCAAATAGCTGGAAAATGCATGGTTTAGAAAATATTTTTTTCAGAATGGAACTCATTTTTGTACATTCAAAAATAGAAAAATAATTACTTTCTAGTTTTTGAGTTTATCAAAGTTTGTTTACAGTTACCATTTTATAAATAAAATCATACAATATGACTTTTTTTATCTTTTAATTAACTGTTAAGAAATTTAACTGGGTTAGTATCTCACTGGGCTGTGACTGTTGGTGATAGTTGTAAAAACTTGTAAGAAAATAGGTGAATTTTCAATGGCCATCTCCAAGAATTTGGCGTGTTTAAGACCAGCCAGCCATCTGGCGGCATTTTGAGCAGGCAGTTTTTTAAAAACCTGTCTTATTTTTGAATTCATGGCTTGCAAAATTGTATTTAGGGCTGTGCACATTATTTCATTGTCCACCTCTGCCCACATCTTATTCCCCTTGTCTTGTACCCACTTTGGCAGTTGCTTCCACATTTATAATTTAATCTGCTGGAGTACACTTCAGAACAGAGCTGGTAAATTCAGTTCACTTTATGGACTAGGGTTAATCTGAGCCACTCACTGAAGTGACCTGGTTATAACCCAAATTAACAACCTGACTTGTCTGAGTCTGCAGCATTTCTGGGGATTCTGATGGTTTTTTCAGTGAGTTTGTTAACTTGGGGAGGTATAAATTATTATTTATCATCTACATGGACCCATTGAAGGCTGCAGCCTCTGTGATGTTTTCTATCACAAATAGAGCTCCTGTGCAGGTGTTAAAATACAGCTCTAGCACTAGAATAAATGGAAACTAAAAAAGGACAGGTTTGAGTTTCCCACACAAACTCTGACAATTTTGAAAGAAAATTTGTCACACAAATCTTTTGAACATATCAAAACTTACGTGACAAGAGTGCAAACCTGTGTGACCTGTAACTCACAAAGAAATTTAGAAGGCCCGCAGACATTTTGGAGACTCCCTCACAAATGCTGTTCGCCAGATTGTCGCTATCAGTCGCAGTCCAGTGACATACTTTCTTTACCAGTTGAGAAATCCTACTTTGCAGTGCATGGCCCTCCAACTAGCAAATCCCAAAAAAAGAAAATTGTTTATAAGCAAAACAACTAGACTTAAAAAACTCCAGCTGTTTTGTTTTGTTGTTTTTTATTCCCCTTTTGATTCACCATGTCCTGGATGTCTGAGAATCAACACCAGCATTGAAAGTAAAAAAAAAATGGGGCAAAAAAACTGCTGGATTTTTTTGTTTGTTTTGTTTTGTATCAAATCAGAACCTACTACTATTAACTACCTTTAGTACAGAATAAAGTGTCCTAAACAATAAAGTTGAACAACAATAGTAAGAATAGAAGCATAAGTTAATTAAAAATGTAACTGACATGAAGACATTTATTTCTATAAATTTCATTTTTAAGTATTTACTTAGCAAAGAAACATAGAGGCCTTATTGCTCTTGTTAATCATCGTGTAAATTATCTTTTCTGCTGTTTATATGGAAATACCGAAAGCTTTTTTTTTTTTTGCAACACAGAGAAAGTCAGGTTGTTCCAGTTCATTTTGGGTTTAGGTATCAGGACAAGGTGAAGTCTAAACTTTAAGAACAAAGGCTGGCTTTATAATTACAGGAAACTTACTTTTTTTCACACTGAGGAACATTGTCTAGTTGAGACACTTTAGACACAAGTTCTAGGCTCTATGTTGCTGCTGTTTCAGGTTAGGTGCAAGATTTCAAACAAGTTTAGTCTGAGAGAAGCAGGATGGAACATGAGGCTTCATAGTATTTGTCTGTGAATAACTGCTGATGTGATACATGTCCCATATGTTTGAGCATGCATGTTTGTGCAAGACTTTAGAAATGCAAACTACAAATTTATTCACCTACTGATGTCTAAGATTACTCAGTCAGCTCTTCAAACACAGAGATCCTTTTTGGCTGTCAAAGTAAGGCAAGAGCAAAAGTTGAATCAACAGTGACAGAGCTGATGGTTTAGGTTCAGTGAACTTGTTTCGGGGTAAATGTGCAGTACACTTCCTGAGACAAGAAGAAAAACTGCTGTAACCTCTACTGCAAATAGGATGATTATATTTCTTAAGTGTGTCAACAATTCAGTGACATCCTAAATGTTCGACCAGCTAAAAGGTTCATTAATCATTTATGAACAACACTGCTTGCTTGCATCACTGACCCAGTTTTAATCTTTTTTTTCCCTATGTTTGACAGTCATTGAGCAGCAGACTAACAGGTCCTCTCATGTCCAATCTATTCGGACATATCTTCATGTTTATAAAGCAAAAAGCACTCACAGTTCTGGACACTGTGTCCACCGGATAATTTTATTGGGCAGAATTAGTGAGGATTTGCCACGGATTAACGTGTTTCCATCCATCCATTGTATGATTGTGCATCACTGGCCTGTGACACTCTACCAAAGATTCGATTCATTGAAGATACATGAGCAGCAATAGCCAGTACAATGCAATACATGTTAGCCCCTAATCACTATACGTTTAGCTTTAAATCACAATATAATTCAATCCAATGAGTTTGTCAACAAAACAACACAATAAAGCAAAAGAATGATTATGGCTCTGTGTAGATTGTCTTTGGTTGTGAGAGTGGTAAATCAGCTTTCTGTGAACCTGTCACAATGAACCACCACATATTGACAATTCAAGCTCACAACTTAAGGTTTTCTTACAATTATTTGACAACCAAATTATGAAAATTATACAGGTTGAACCTGGATTAAAACAGCTTCTTGGCAAATGTTTGTACAAAACCATATGGGTCCATCATTTTCTATTAGCTGGCTCATGAGAGAAAATGACTGCACATAAGGGTGGGGAAATGACTTTTGGGGTAAGAAATATTTCTTTTTTTAGGATTTCTTTATTTTCTACATCAATGGTTTTCTATTACTATTGGCCCACAAAATAACAGTGGATGAGATTTGTGACCACAGCTACTGCTGGTGGAAGCATTTTAACATTTCTAAACCAATTACTGAAAATAAGGACATAATGACAACACAAATAGCACAAACAATTGTTATACGGTTTTTATGTATTCACAATGACTGCTTTAATTTCTCCAATTTGGCAAACTATGAAAATTATGACATTTTTTTTCATTTAATTTGATTAATGGACATCATCAAGATTCCTATTTGGTGTTTTGGGACTCACAGTGGCGAACCGACCCCTATTATGGGAACCAATGATCTAGAATGACAAAATACTATCCCAGGCTTTCTTTTTTAGGGTTAAAAAAACAAATAGCATGACATTAAGTAGAAATGAGAAAGGCAACAAGTTAAAACTCAAAACTATGCAGCAACAATTTAAAGAAACAAACTAATTCCCTGATTCTTCAGTGTGCACAGCCTCTCTCTGTACTGAATGGTAGTTTGACAGCCACTAGATGGAAGCAAATGCACGCATTTTGTTTAAAGCAAGCATCTTCAGTGCACTACCTGCTGGAATATAAGACCGCACAACATCTTTGATGGAAATTTCTTTTTTCCATCTTAATCATCTATCTTTTCATGTGAAGCTGAAGCAAAAAAGTGAAAAAAAAGGATGTTTTTTGTATGCGCATGGTTTTCCACGCTCACCGTGCACATGCTGGCCGTCAGTGGTTGGGATGGGTTTTCTTTTATGTCATGGACTTATTTGACAATGAAGATATGTTGTACTTTAGTGTATTGGGAATTGAGTGATTGTTGGGGCAGACTGAATACTTTGAGCTTGAAACTTGCCTCCTTAAAAACAGAATTTGTTTAAAAGCATCTCTTTCTGGGAGTTCTAGTTCAGGTTTTTAATATTACAAATATGTATATCCTAGATATGAGAGGTTTTTTCTTTTTTTGACGGCTCCATTTCAACCACTGCTGATGAAAACTGCTCTGCTGACGCGCTACCAAACCATCTACTACAACCCACAAAGCAACAGGGTTCATAGCGCTTTTATTTTGAAAAACAATATGCAAAGTGAAGCAATGACGTGGCAGATGTAATGCGAGGCCTCGTTTGTTGTTGATCACGTGATTTTGCTCAATATGACACAAGCTCCAAAGCGGGGCTTCATCGGACACACACCCTTTTTACTCGGTACACGCCTCAAAGCCTGTCTTCAGATGTCCCATTACTACTGTACGGCCTGCCCGCCCAACGGTGATTCTGTCGTCCTCCCATTCCACCACCAACTGGAGGGAACTACCGTCATGTTTCAACTGCCACAACCCCGGATTCCACTCATCTTCCCCCGATCCCATGATCAATTCTCATCCTATCTCTGTTTTTTAGAGTACCCGATACCATCGATGCCACGGTCATTCTAGACCGCCTAACAGCTCGTTACTTTCTGATTTTCAATAAACGTATTTTATCTGATTCCTGGTTTCCTCTTGAGAGTTTCTCTGTATGTGGGTCAGAAGCCTGAACAAAACCATGTCAACTATCCATTAATAGCAGGTTGATTAGGAGTCAGAGAGAAAAGAAACACGTCCGCCTTCCACCAGGAGTGTGTGGGATAAGATTTGTGTTAGCAGAATTCATATTTGGGGAGAGTATCAAGGAGGCATACTTTAATACTGCTCACACCCGTGTGCACTCACTCGCAGTGGCGCACGCAATCAGTTTTTGGCAGACCATCACTTTTCGGCACAACACATGCTATATTTCTTTCAAAAGGTGTCAGTTCGGGTACGCCCTTACCCCCACCTGTGGCTGACATGCTGTGGCGGTGACCTGTTTGTCACTTTTTTGCCTCCACCCTAAAATCTGACCACTTTTTCTTCACCTCGGCCACAGTTCTCTCTGTCCCACTCACTGAATTAACAGGGGGAACGACATGTTGCCACTCAAAATGCTTCCTTTTATTTGTAATGCCACTACTGTGGCTCCCCAAAATTATATTTTTTCTGTTTTCAACCTCACTCCCTGGCACATCAATTTCTGCCTCAGTGAAATTTAGTTTCTTCACTCTTTTCTCTGTGGTTGCCGTTGTTAACCATAAAATAACATTTAATACACCTTCACCTTCATGAGGGGCTTTGCAGCGACCATTTCTGGTTGAATGTGGGCGTGTGGAGGGCAGAACCTGAGGCGGGACCTTGTACACAAACTTTTAGGTACAGGTGTGATTTTTAAAGGGAAATCACTTGCTGGTGTGCGTACGCATGGTTTTATAATTCTGATTTTTTTTGCCTTTTGGGCATACACACACTTTTAGTATGAATCAGTGGCGGCTGGTGGGGTTTTCTCCAGGGGGGGCTATAAGTCCAAAATAGACATATACCAAAACATATACTAAGGTATCACACCAGTGTATTTACATGAATTAAAACAACAGAAGCAACATTAAAATGTGCATTTACATGTACATTATAATGTTGCTTCTATTGTTTTAATTCATGTAAATACACTGGTGCTTCCGGAACACACCAATACTTACAAAGACGGAGGTCTCCCAAGGCACAAGTGTGTAGGGCACATTTAGCATTTATAAGACCTATTTTCTCCCTTATTTTTCAAAACTTTACCAGAGAAAATATGTCAAAGCTTGTATTATGGTGAGATCACTCACTATGTCACGTGTTCTGCACGTACAATATAACGAAGATCAGATGTCTCACTCCGATTGGAATTCAAATTTTTTTAGCATAAATTTTCTTAAATTAATTAACTATGAACTTATTTATTACCTTATTATTGTCTTTGAATAAAAGGCAGCACATCCGTGGCTCGACCTTTCAATCAGGCGAACTTTAAGACAGACGGATGTGACGTCAGCCCCCGTGGCGGGAGTCCCATGCTCTGGCGGTGGGAGGCGGTGAAATGCAAACACAGCTGCATTCAGCTCTGGGCGCAGGAGAGGTGCGCCCCAGAATGGTCCTGTCTCTTGTATTGAAGAGGAGCTACTGCGCATGCACAACTTTTAACGAGTCTATGGGCAAAGATTTTTGCGCCCCGGAGTGGAAATACGTGACCAATCAGACAACATTGATGAACGACACAACTTTACTTATCATTAACTATAAAATATTTATCTTACACAACTCAAAATATGTATACATATATTTTTGAAATATTCTTATTTTATTATTTCATTTTTATTTAATTTTTTACGTCTTATTTAAGGTTATGTGAGTGGTGGGGCGGCGCCCCTTGCGACCTCTATTGGCCATCCGCCACTGGTATGAATCTAGCCACCCCAGTCTACGAAGGAAGTGCATTTCAGCTTGAGACAAGCTGATGAAATGAGCTTCAGAATACGGTGGCTGACAGGTGCAAACACACAGCAAATAAAAACAGAAAAGTGCTGCAATTACAGAAAATAGACAGAAAAGATATACAACCAACAAAGCAAATGCAAAGGAAAAAAGGCAAATACCAAAAACACTAACCCCCACAAAACATCCCAAAGTAAGACATGTTGAAGAACTCACTCCACAAAATGGAAGTGCACCAGACCACTAGGGGGACTGGATCACCCAGTCATATAGGCGCAGAAGTTAGTTTTAGGCTGGATATTGGATATTTGCACTCCACAGATTCAGCAGCATCTTTGTGCCATTAGCAAATTACCGAACCAATGCCACTTGAAAAACAAAATTTAAATAGTCTCCATGTCATGTGAACACTGTACAAAACATATTGTTCTGAATATGTTTTAGTTGTATTATGTTGTCAGCTAATACTATACTTAAAATGGCATGCTCTTGTTCCTAATTAAGATATTGCATCCTTTAAAGAAGTCAACATGTATCAAATGTGTTACTTAGCAATAGGGTAGATGGTCTGTACTTACTGTGAGAGATAACAATAGTAATGACAAAAAAAGCTAGAATCCTTTGAAAATTGTTTACTTGTTGGTTTGCAGAAATGTTCAAATAACTGAAACTGTATCAAAAGGTTTGAAAGTGTGCTGGACTGTTTCGCCGGCCCTTCTCGATGATTGAATATGTTTTATGTGTTCCTTGCGATGGGGGGATTTTATAGAAAAAATCCTGGTGTTTCCAAACACCCATGCCTGTTATCCTCTGTACCTTGCCAGGATTTACAGTTTATAGATTTGGTGGCTCATATTTTTGCTGAATGTGAGTTTCAATCAGAACATAAAAAACACAGTTATGAACAATGTAATTCAATCAGTTTCCAATCAGGTTATCTTTTTGTTAGGGTGGGTTTGTTTGTCTATCTGTCCGCCCATCTGTTCGCAAGATCACGTAAAAACTAATAAACATTTGGATGAAATTTTCAGGAAATGTTGGGTTGTCACAATAAACAAGAGATTACATTTTGGTGGTGATCTGGTCAAAGGTCAAGATCCAAGGTCAATGTCACAGCTCTAACTCTGCAGTCGTGTAACATAAGAATGTCAAACTGCACAGCTGGATACTTGATGGGTCAAGGATAATGGCTGTTTTTTTCAAGGTCACAGGTTCAAAGGTAAAAGATACAGATGATTCAGTGCTTGAACTCTGAAACTGTGTAATGTAGGAATGTCAAACTGCACAACTGGACACCTCATGGGTCAAGAATGATGTCTGTTGATTGCAAGGTCATGGGGTCAAAAGTCCCAGATGAACCTGTGCTCTAACTCTGCAACTGTGTAATTTAGGACTGTCAAACGGCACAGCAGGGTGTCTTATGGGTCATGAATGATGTTGATTTTAAGGTCATGGCAACAAGGTCAAAGATCAAGGTCACAGGTGACCCCTTTGTTGAAACCTTGTCTGTGTTCAAACCTGGCATCTAAATAGCATAGAAACCCTTTGTTATCTATATTGTGCCTTTCTGTCCACCCATAAGATAGTAGACAGTAAGTTATAAATGATGTAATTCCACAAATGCTTAGGATAGAAAATGGGACCAGACTATGACTCCACATTGGATCTTAGTTTAATAGGACCATTTCCACTAAAGAAATCTTGAGTGGTATTCATGAAGTCTGCTAGTCTGATCATATAATGGTTTGGAGAGGCTGGTAGTCATTAACAGGTAAGTTCTTCATCTATCCATGATCCTTCTATCCATCCCATTACTTAAAAACTAATAACAGATTTGGATGAAACTTTCAGGAAATGTTGGGAATGTAACAAAAAAGAAGTGGTTACATTTTGGTGGTGATCTGGATCACAATCCATTTTTTTAATGACCTTAGAACCTTGGAGGAAGTTTGCGCTCTCTGAGTGCATCTAGTTTATAAAGGGTATTAGGTTTTTGCTTTTAAAAGAAAAAAGGCTGTGATCCCACACAGCAAAAAAAAGCAAAAATAACAGATCTATTTTCATCATAGATTAAACCTGCTAGACTGTAATTATAAATGGAAAAATATTTGTTATCTAAAAATATAAGAAGTTTATGCTTTTTCTTATCTGCATCTGATTTAGGAACTGTAGATGTATTTTGGCTGGCACACACATAGTTTGCATTCTAGCCATTCCTTTTTCTTCCACCAAAAAACAAGGAGGATAACACAGTCCAGCCTTCTCTGGCCACTGGTAGGATTTATTGATATCAGCCACTCCTCAGTCTGCCAGTGGTACATGCAAGGGCTTATCTTTCCATGATGGTTCCTCTTGTTTCTCCTCTAATACATTGGGTTTCTGCTGCCTTAGACATTCACTGCACAATTCATCATTGGATTTTGTTCTTGCCATTCAGCTGGCTCTTCAGGACCTGCCTTACTCTCTGTATGTATTTGGTTGTGGCTGACTTCTTTGTTTGCAGGATTCCAAAGTACTTGTAGCTGTCATGGCAATGTTGCCTTCTAGTAGTTCAACTCCTTCAGTTGTGAGCACCTTGCTTCTCTTGCATACCATTCAGCAGCACTTATCAAGTCTAAATGACATCAGTGTCCTTTCTATATATCCTGGTGAGGTGGATCAGTGAGTCAATGTCTCATTCACTTTAGGCATACAGCTTGATGTCATCCATATAAAGGAATAACTGATGATTGTTTCACTTTAAGATAGGTATCCACAGTCACTCTTTTCAAGGATATGGTTGAGAGGGTTCAGGTCCATGCAGAAAAGGAGTGCGGAAAGATCATCACCTCTGTATATGCCACCTAAATAAGGTATTGACCTATGTGCCTGTTCATCTTAGTTGCTATGATGCCTAATAGAAGCTTCCATGTTGTACAGAGGCAGGTAATTGGTCAGTACAGTAGTTAGATGGGATTGCTCCTTTCTGGGGGACCTTTGTGATCAGTACTGTCTAGCCTAAGCCCAACCACTCTGAATTGGTCCTTTCTATTAACAGTCAGTTTGTTTAGCCCGGGGGTCGGCAACCCGCGGCTCTAGAGCAGCATGCAGCTCTTTGGTGCTGCTCTAGTGGCTCCCTGGAGCTTTTTCAAAAATGTTTGAAAATGGAACAAGATGGGGGAGAGAAATATATTTTTTGTTTTAATATATGCCTCTTTTACACGGACCCTAATTCAGAAGTCCCGCTCTACTCCGCTCTACTTGGCTCGGCTCTATAAAGAATGCATCCTGTTCTCACGGGCCAGTTTGGTCGGGAGCAGAGGAATGCCTCCTCGTGTTGCTTTCAGGCTTTACAGCGCCTTCAGCTGGGGGACAGACGGCATAAACGTTGCAGGGTAAGCTAACGCTGTTGTCAGGGGCGTAACTTTATGTCCAACATTGGGGGGTTAGGCTCTCTGCCTATTTATTTATTTATTAAATAATAATAATTATTATTAAATTATTAAATCATTTACTTTTCTAAAAAGATTCAGGAGATTTTGAGTTAACTGTATATGAAATACAATGTAATGCTTTTACTATGTTTTACTTAACTTTTTTTGTATTTACTTTGCATCTTCAACAATTAAGAAAAGGCTTACTTTTTCACATTTCTTCCAACAGTAACAAATATTTTACACTTTTGGAATGTATTATATGACACACCTAAATTTATCAATTTTCCAAGTGTATTTACCTGGTGTCCTAAAATTTGGCCAGGAGAAATTACAACACAAATTACAACACAAATTAGTAATTAAACAAGAGCAGGCTAAAACCCTTCATGTCATTTTTAGCAAATATGTTGAAATGTATATATATGACATTTATTTTTAAGGTCTGTCTCATCTGTGTTTCTTGGTCTGCCTCTCTTTGGTCACCTGACCCTGGGTTGCCTACTGTTTCCTCTGTCTTCTCAACTCCTCACCATCTCTGTCACCTGACTGACTATCACATTCTTCATCCTGATAGAAAAACAGCTCAATTAATGTTCAAATGTCTCACCAAAAAGTTGGAAGGCATTGTGTTAGAAAACTGGGTTACATCACAAGTTTACTTCTGCACCGCTGCACCAAAATGTGCCATCACCTGCTCTCGAGTCATGCCAGTTTTATTTATAAAGCACTAAGTTTTACCAATGGTAATCACTCCCATGAAATGACTTGAATAACACAAATCACAGGTAAAAATCAGCAGCAGTAGTCTTTGAATTGTCAGCATCGCAGGTGTCTGAACAGCAGCATAGAGAAGCTATTTTTTTCACCAATGACAAACTTTATCATAATAAAGGCATAAAAAATACCTATTCAGTCCTATCTGTGGAAAAAGAGCACCTTTATATCCATTATTGCTGCAGTTTGTTGTTTTGGGAGTCAGAAACAGATTATTTGTAGTTTAATTACTTCAGTGAGGAAATGAATCCACATAATGAAATCTTCCAGCTAGGAGCTTCATTACTAAACAAATTAAATTATAAGGTAGAGGCACCATCAGTGGTGTTTTTAGGATTTTGAAACATTGGATTAAACCTTGGGCCTAAATAGCTAATATTCATAGACAGCACCCTGGTTTATAAGTAACTTGGAGTTACACTAATTTAGGACATGTACCAGTTCTCTGCCTTAGCTGGGTTTTTATTGAATGTAAATTGTTGTGAATCAAATAAACCATTTTAGAAAGGAAGAATTTGACCTAGCTTTAGGATTTTTGTTCGTAGTTTATTTGAAGGATATCGAGTAACAGTTTACAAATAATATAAAAATCTGTTTCCTAAGGCAGATACATTCTGTAAAATTTAAGAAAAATTAATCTGAATTTCTGCTTCTGTCAGAAAAAAAAACGTTCTTAAACTCAAAGAAACTGTTTATTATGGAGCCAAAAAATGAGCTTCTTTTCTTATCTACATGAATGACTTTTTTAAATTTTATACTTGTATCAAAATGTTCAAAGCACTCCTGAGGCTTCATGGTCTCAATTTCTAACATTTCAAAAAGGGAACTGATACAGGGTGATTTTTTTTACATCTTAGACAAATAATAAGCTCCTAAAAGCATTTTTTAACATTAATTATGCTGAATTTCTGCAATCATTTGATCAAAATTGATTCTCTAAATATGTCCCTTCTTTCACAAACCTGTTTTGTTTTACTATCAGTTTTGCAGCCCCTCATTTCACTTTTCAAAACTGTTTTAAGTTGGCCTGCCAAATACAATAAATACAATATTTTACAGCAGTCTGTTGTTCTCCACTGAGCATGTGAGTGTTTCATGCAATCTTTACTATTAAACACGTTCTGTAGAGAAAAAGGTTTTAACTTGATGTGTTTAAAATATAACGAGTGTCATTCTGGACTTTTCTGGGACTCATCTTTGGTCTTGTTATCAGTACTAATATTACAGTTATTAATAACTGAATACATAAAGTAAAACTATACTTGTTTATAGAGTTTAGTTTATATAATATTACATATTACAGGTATTTTCAGAAAAATAGAACAATTTACTAATTAATGATACTCCTGTGATTAATTGCTATGATTTCTTTATTATTAATAATGCACATTTAAACAGCCCATAGGTTTATGTTTACGATCAGCACAGATGATATGAAAAAGAGGAGGCTTTTGTATTTACTAACGTGTCTTCCTGGCACCTGTAAATATTTTCTAGCTTTCTAGCCCTAGAGTTTTTTTTTTTGTCCACACATAGAACTAAACTATTAGACTGGCAGCTGCAGTGAGCTGAATGTTAGATTTGATGGACCTTTTAATGTGCTTAGGTACTTTAGCATTAAATGCTTTGATTTTGACAGAACTAAGGAACCCCATCCTCCTCACCCCCCACCACAATCAAGTTGATCACCGCGAGGGTGCGCGCGCTAACAGTCACGCAATCGCGCCACGCTCCATTCAAAATGGGCAATGTTACTACTCTTGCGAAGCTTGTTCGCCTGTATCAGCATTTCTATGATCCCTCTATAAGAGATCACAGAGATAATCAAATGGCTCAAACTCATGGAAGGAGATTACTGCTGCAGCCGATAAAAAGGAGTGTTTATAGACCAGAGAGGAGCTACGGAGCTAGCTAAAACACCTGAACCGGCATTCATAGTGTGTCTGCTACACAGCGGTATAGAGTTATTAACTCATCAGCTAACTTAACAATACATATACATTTACCTCATTTTGTTTTTTCCTCTTTTTACAAGGGGGTGTTGTCGACCAACATTGGAAAACTGTTGGTTGTCCGCTGTTTGGCGCTCTTTTCATTTTTTTGGCTACACTCATTCCGCAGCAGCTGCATCCACAAACAAACGGTGAACGCCGCTGCTTGGTAGAGAAAGCTGTTGGGTGATACCAAGTTTTTGCAGGGGGGGGGAGTTACATTACCAGTTGATTAAACATGCTACTATTTTACCCCAAATTGATCACAAATAAATAAAATTAACATGTTATTCATGTAAGATTTTTGTTGTACTTGGAAATGATGTGATTTCATTGGGGGGGTTATAGTGATTGGATCAGATTATGGGGGGGGTCATAACCCCCCTATACCCCCACAAATTACGCGGATGGCTGTTGTTTATATTCCTACCGTTCGCTCTTTATGCTTGCATCTGGTCACACCCACAACCAATGAGTGAACAGGAGCTAAGCTAGCGCTGCGCACGAAGCAGGGCTGGCCCGGCTGGCCCTATTCTGAAGCAGCTATATTAGCTATATTAGCCTATCAGATTGGCTAAAATAGATACATACAGCACGTGTTGCCTTCATTATAAGGTTTAAATAAGGCTTTTAATTTTTTGCGGCTCCAGACATATTTGTTTTTTGTTTTTTTGGTCCAATATGGCTCTTTCAACATTTTGGGTTGCCGACCCCTGGTTTAGCTTAATAAATGCACACACATGTGTGCTCCAATGAGATAGTTGGAGGTTCGATTCAACCAGTCTGCCAGTGTCAAAGCGTCCCTGTGTTAGACACTACACCCCTAATTGTCTTTGATGTGTGCCCCATCAGTTTACAAATGTGGTCAAATGCACTGATTGTTCTCTATAGAATGACTTATTCAGATTAGCTTTGTAGAGATTTAGTAGAGTGCTGTATGAATGTGTGTGTTGGTAGGTAAATGATGGCACAAATTGTGTTGTAAAGCACTTTTAGTGGCCTGGATAGCTAGAAAGGCACTATATAATTTATAGTTTACCATTTACTTTACATGGCCCTTTGGGGCTGAGGTATCTCTGATCAGTAGTGACTGCAGGCAGTACATAGTGGACATCTAGTCTAGATGCTACAAACTTGTTTCTACCATCTTTCTACCATCTCTCAGGCAAACTGAGTTACACAACTGTATCTGTAGCATTTGAATTTTGTAATATAGGGCAAGTGTTATTGACACTTATAACAGCGGTGTGCCCTTTTTTTGCAAGGTTGCTCATGTTTCTGGAAAGCGTAAATTTACTTATGTATTACAATGGTGTGTAATTCATTTCGGTAACACAGATATGCTTTGATTTAGGAAGTATTTTCTGTTAACATATACATACACAATAAACAAGACAGGCAAATTACACTGGCAAGCAGGCCTCCATTTTCAAAGGAACTTAATACAAAGCGATAGTTTAAATGATCTTAAAAGACAGAAAAAAGTCATCTTACCTTCAAAATAACACATAAGCTGTGCCTCATTGTCCTTCATTAAAGAAAAGTCACAAATTTAGTTTAACAAGCAACAAAAAAGTGTTTGCTCTAAATAAATGGTTCTCAGCTGTGTTGTACAACAGTTGTTTTTTTCATGGGACACTGAGTACTGTGGTAACAATCTTCTTAAAAACATTTCATTGACTTGACTCAAAACATAAGAGTTTCTTTCCACACATATTTAAATTTAATCAACTTTAGTCAATCAGCCAATATTCTTTTTGAACGATCTAAAAAATACATACTCGCATATCAAACTGAGCGTGTAATAAAACCAAAACATTTAATTTATTTAATTTATTTTATAAACCATTGAAAGCAGTTTCTACATTTTACAACATTTCAAAAACAAAGAGAAATAAAAAAAGGCAACATTTGGATGTAATAAATTAGAATTAACAGTGGTTGACTGGTTTAAGGTATGTTTTTTTCTCTCTTTTTTTTGTTTTTTTTAGTTTGGGCCCAAACAAGCTGGGCAGTAAAAGAGAAGAATAAATTCCAGAAAATATATATATTTTTTATGCAGCATGAATTATTAAAACGTCTGGATTTATGACTTGTGTATCTTTGCTGTGCTTGTTTCCAAGGCTGGAGATGAACAGCCACAGATCACAGATGATGCAGTGGAGCCACAAATAGAAGAGAGTCTGGGAGAGACAGTGAACGGGGGTGGAGGTCTGGTTTACTCCATTAACGACAGACCACCATGGTACCTTTGTATTCTTCTTGGCTTTCAGGTAAATTAATCTCATAACCGGTTTGATCCTGTGTCATAACAAAGGCTGTAAATGCTAAATAAGTGTCAAAGCCAGGACAAATACATTGCCCTGTTTGGGTATGTTTCTTGTAAAGCTGCACTGGCAAAACAACTCTTTATTTCTGCTTCATCAGTCACTTTTGGAGTCAGTCCACTTTAAGATGGCCTCCACAACCAAGTGACTTTTGTAAAGACAAAAATGGCTATAACCCAGCCATTGTACAGACACTGGGCTACAGTTAGGTCTGATAGTAGCTGAGTGTCATCCCCAACACATGCTCTGAGCGCTACACATAGTGCAACATCTTTGCATTAGCTCTTGGTGCCAACCCTCTTTATCTGTTTTAGCAAAATATCTACTGAATCACTCGGCGGATATTCTATTAAAACTTTCAGAAAGTAACCATTGAATGTATATTTACTGTACTGAATAACTTTTAGAGTCAACCCAATTTAAGATGGCTGTCACAGCTAGTCAACCTTAGTAAACACAAAATAGCTCTAACAGAATAGTTTACAGATACTGAGCTAAAATTATGTGATCTAGTGGCTGAGAGTCATCCTCACCACATACTCTGAGAGCTAACACTTCTGGCAGGATCACCTGAGATAATGCATCGTGTTATTCACAAATTTTGTTCAAAACAGCTGTAACTCTGGGAAGTTATAGCCATTATGCCCATTTTATGCTTCAGCTCATTGGCATCCTTTATTTGAACATGGCTATTGCTGAAAATTTAGATTAATGTAACCTATGAACAATTCAAACATTTTATTACCATTTATTATTCCCACAGGTTTCACAAGCAAATGGTGGTTGGGATTTTGTGAAAATAAGTAAAAGTTCTCTAGTTTTTCCTGAAGTAACTGTCATTAACATTTAGACATATTAAACAATAAATTGTAGTATAGCCACAAAAATAACCTTTATTCTGTTCTGTGCTTTAAGAGTAATTTGCAAACAGATATTTTCAGTCATTGGCTCTTGGATTAACATAGCAAAGACTTCAGCATGTCCATGCACTGACCACATGAGATATTTTCTTGTGAATTAAATTAAGGTTCTTTACTAAGTAGGGCTGCAACTAACGATAATTTTAATAATCGATTAATCGGTCGTCTTGGAATTCATTCATTCATTCAGTCATTCATTTTGGCCCACATAAAAAAGTTATCTGTATGTAAAGGAGTAGGTTGATGTAAAACTTTTACTACTTTCTTATTTTTAAATAAATCAATATAAATTC
>NC_051440.1:2903303-2909919 GCF_001649575.2 Kryptolebias marmoratus
TAGCTTCTTCATCATCATACGGAGCGGACAGAGTTTTTTTTTTTTTTTACGGAGCGGACGGAGCAATGACTTATATTTGGGACGGAGTTTGTTCAGCAAACGCGCTGCGGGTGACGTCACCGTTTCCGCGACAACGTTAGTGACGCATAAATAGCGCAACACATATCGATAATGAATTTTGTTGCCAACGCTTTTAATTATCGAATTTTATCGATTCGTTGTTGCAGCCCTATTACTAAGTAATGGGTCTACTGAGAGCACAAGACAGCCACTTCAAACCAGGCATCAGATTTGATGATTTTATATAGGTTATTTTGTTTTTGTAATTTAAGCATGTGTAAGGCTTTTTTACAGTGATGAGAACAGGTTATAGAAATGGACAGTGTAATGCTAAAATCCAGGCATTTAATTGTTGCATCAAACTTTAGTATTTGTTGTTCAGTCCAAAGTACACCTGCCAAATCTCATATTGGTAGAGATATTTGTTTCAAAGTGCAAGCATGTACCTAAAAACAAGATTAATGAGATTCAATGTGACATTGTTTGATGACAAACTATATGAACTTTCAACTGCCAAGTCCATTATGAACCTGTAATTTACGGTGAATGGAAGATGACGTGACAAAGTGCAATGTTTGTGTTTACATGAGGAAATCAGAAGGTAATGAGGTAATTTCAGTGGAATGCAGACATGACAATTGAAGCATACAATAAAACTCGTTTACTGGTTTAACAGTCTTTCTCTTTGTCACTTTCCCATAAAATTTAGACTGGTGAAGAACCCGGACAACAGTTGTTGTAGCTAACTCTCCCATCTCACCTGCTGAAGCTTGAAACTCCTTCAGAGAGCTCACAGGTGTCTCGGTGGTCTCTACCACTATTCTTCTTCTTGCACTCAGTTTGAGGATAGGCTGCTTTTGGTAAATTTACTCATCCCTTCTTCTTCTTCTTCTTCTTTCGGCTGTTCCCTCTGCAGGGGTCACAGTGAGTCATCCTCCTACATCTAACTCTGTTTTCTGCATCCTCTGTCCAACTACCTTCATGTCCTCTCTAACTGCATACATATGTCTCCTCTTTGGCCTTCTTCTTTGTCTTTTTCCTGAAAGATGTATCTCTAACATCCATCCATCCATCCATCCATCCATCCATCCATCCATCCATCCATTTTTTCTGCTTATCCGGGGTCGGGTCACGGGGGCAGCAGTCTAAGCAGATAGGCCCAGACTTCCCTCTCTTCAGCCACTTGGGCCAGATCCTTTGGGGTAATCCCAAGGCGTTTCCAGGCCAGTTAAGAAACATAGTCCCTCCATCGTGTCCTGGGTCTTCCCCTGGGTCTCCTCCTGGTGGGACGTGCACCTCACCAAGGAGCCTAACTCTCACCGGAAACAAGCTTGACTTACTGCCAGCAATGCGAACCAACTTCTGGAACTGGTTGTACAGGGACTTAACAGCCCGTATCCTGGAGGACCCTCCACAGGACTCCAGGATACAGGACTCCCAACACAGTCGAACGTCTTCTCCAAGTCCACAAAACATATGTAGACTGGTTGGGCGAACTCCCATGCACCCTCAAGGACCCTGTTGAAGGTATAGAGCTGGTCTAGTGTTCCTCAACCAGAATAACCCTTTTTTAAATAAGGGGACCACCACCCCAGTCTGCCAATCCAGGGGAACTGCCCCGATGTCCACACAAAGTTGCAGAGTCGTGTCAACCAAGACAGCCCCACAACATCCAGAGCCTTAAGGAACTTAGGGCAAATCTCATCCACCCCTGGGGCCTTGCCACCGAGGAGCTTTTTAACCACCTCAGTGACCTCAGCACCAGAGATTGGAGAACCTGACTCAAGGTCTTCCTCACTAGGAGACGTGCTGGTGGGATTGAGGTGGTCTTCAAAGTATTCTGCCCACTGACCCACAACGTCCCAAGTGCCAGCAGCACACCATCCCCACCATAAACAATGTTGATGGTGCACCTTGAATATTTTTGAAATAACTTTTTTTTACATTATATATTTGTATTTAATTGGTATCACTGTGTAGTAATATGATTTCACTTTCACACTGAAGTTTTTTTTGCAAAGAAAACCAATTTATAGACCACAGTTGATTTATGACATTAAGCCTCAAATCTCCTTTGTTATTGACCCTCTCAGCTTAAAGAATCAAACAAAAATACAAACTTTTCAATTTATTTTAATTTTAATTATTTAAAATATATTTAAATGTGGATATGAATGACAACATAATCTAAGCGGTGTAATGCCCAGTTTACAGTTTTTGCATTTTAAATTAGAATATTTTAGTTTGATTTGCATTCCATCAAGGAATGGTAGGATTTTATTATTTAATTAAGTGAGATGAGACTGTGTACCCTGCCTCTCACTCTGCTACTGCTGGAGATAGGCACCAGCTCTCTGCAACTCTGCACAGATTTAAGTGAGAACAGAAAATGGATAGATGAACAACACCTGGTCTTCCATATAAATAGAAATCTTAGGTGTTATCAAAGAAGCATTATGTTGTTTGAAAGCCATACACAATTTTTAGTGTTTTTGCTTTGAATTTTTACATTTCTAACTCAATTTCTACATAAAAAATTATTGTTTGGGGGTTAATGCAATACAAACTCATATGGGTTTTTGTAAAAAATGCGTTAGAAATGAGCAAATATTCCTCAAAATTGTGTATTTTGACAGCTATTATGGCTTTAACACAAAACATCTCGAGACTTGGTCAAACATGCACAGCTACAAATGCAATATAATGTTTACTGTTAAGCTGAGAATTAGGGTTTTATCTTTTTGTCCATTTGGGTCTCATTCCTTCTGCAGCTGAAGCAACTTATCTTCCAACACATCATCATCTTACTGCACATTTTTAGTTTTCAATCCAATAGCTCTTTATTTTTTCCATCCTCTCACTGTTTTACTGTTTTTACTTTAAAAAATGTGGAATTTAGGCACCCTGACTTGCAGTCTCTTAAACATTTAGGTTGTGCACGCACACACTGCATTGAAAGATTTTTTTTAGAAATATTACAGTTATATTTATACTTTAACCTTTTCACAGAGTTATTGCCTTGTGATCTGTTCAAGATGAACCCCATCCAGTTACCAATATTGTTAACAATTAGTTAACAAAAAGCATCAATATTGTATTAAAGCATCATCACTGTATAAATGCTGATTCAGCATTTACACTGTTTCTACATTTTTTACTTTTCTGTACATGTTCTGCAATCCAAGTATATACTTTGTGCTGTTTAGCCATTCAGTATATCAGAATATTCAACTGATATGGGAAATAGGTGCTGTGACCTCTGGTTTTTCTAACTTTATTTACCTTTAATTTGAAATGTTTTCCCCATAGAAGTACATTGAGATCTCTTCAATCCATTTGTCTTCTTTTGATACTAGTAGCTTTTAGCTAAATTTCTGCTACTTTTAGCTGCTGTTCTACTACTTTCTACATAGCCTTTCACTACTTCTAACTTTTAGCTAGTCTTTTGCTTAATTTAGTTCATAGCCAGCTTTTTGCTATTTTGAACTAGCCATTTGCTACTATTAGCATTTACCTACCTTTTTGCTACATTTAGTTTTTAGATAACCTTGTATTTTTAGAAAACTTGTAGCTTTTAGCTAGTATTTTGCTACTTTTGGTTTTTAGCTTGTGTTTTACTACTTGTGTCATCTTGCTACAGTTTTGCGTCTTTTAGCTAGAATTTTGTTACTTTTGGAATTTAGCTAGCATTTACTTCTTCTAATTTTTAGCTAGTGTTTTTTATCCTTTTAGCTACTGTTCAGCTTCTTTTAGCTTTTAGCAAGTATTCTGTCTTTTTTTTAACTTCAACAACTTAGTTTCATCTTCTTTAGCAAATTTCAGCAGTTATTCAGCACTCAGCATTCACACTCCATTTTTCCAGAAAATGCAGTTACTCTAGTATTCATCAGTTTTCATCAGGACTCTTTGGTTCACTACTCTGCCCCCAGCTTTTGAAAAACCCATAAAAAAAAATAATAAAAACTTATAAATTAAATAAGCAGCTTGTATGTGAATAGGGTGCCAGGACTAAGGTGTACATAGTTGATAGCTGTGCATAACTATAAAGTTGTAAACTCCTGAATAAGTTAAATTGTTGAAGAACTTGATGTGTTTTTTTTTCTCTGTAAGAATACATCTAACAAAGTTACAACTTAAAACATTTAGAAATCCAAAGTTCAAGTTTGCATTTGTGATTTTGAATTTTTGATTATAAAGGGAAGTGTGCGATTGTGAATATGAATTTCTTTCTTAAGAATACATCTTCATATGTCACAGGGTCACAGGCTTATAGATGGAGCACAGGATGCGTCAGTGCCACTAGATATGCATGCATTTATTCAACTTAATTGTACCAAGATGACAGAGAAATATTGGAAGAAAATCAGGTAATGGTAAACAGTCCGTATATATCACTGTATCTTTTGAAAATACAAAAATTATATAATAATAATTGCTGCTATTTAGTTGAATCAGTGCATGTACTCCCACATTCATGTATTCTCACATGAATACATGAATGTATTTGTAAATGATATGACTTATTTAACCATTTTCAGATTTTTAATTATGCATAAGTATCCATTAATAAGTACACATTTGAACCTGTAAAGGCATTTTTCTTTTTAAAAGTGTTCTTACCCCATGCAATGTTTCCATGTTTTCTGTTTTTGAAAGTTGTTTGTCACAGTTTAGGGTTTCACTGGTTCATTTGGAAAGAAGAGAAGTAGGAAAAGTGCCAAAACCGTTAAACTGAAAACCTCATAGGTATCAGAGATGAACAGACAGTATCTTATTACCTAATGATACGCATTTACTTGGTGTGTGTGGGACTGGTTTAGCTGAAAAGGAGAGAGAAAAAAAACTCACCTAAATTTAAGAGTGCTGTAAATTCCCAAGTGTTGACTGAAATGCAGACTAAAAAAAACATGTTTCCATGTTACCCGGATCACCTCAGAGTCACAACAGAAACCTGGAAACTGTAAGTAAACACATTTAATCAAACTGAATCAGTTATTAAATGAGCCTCTTATAAATTCAAGACCCAACGATTCTCCAGTCACTTCATCTGAAGGTCAAAGGAAATGTTACAGATTCATCTTTTTGTCTTGTACATATTTGTCTTATGTGTCTGTCATGCTAGCAACCCCCCCCCCCCCCNAAAAAAAACAGTAAATTACCAGAAGGATTTTAAAGAAACTTTTGGAAAGTAATAAGTAGATGTACATCTACAGCTGATTAAGTTTTTGAGTTAAGATGCCAGATAAGTGTCATTAGCACAGACAAAAATGACTAAAACTCAGCCAATTTTACAGACATGGAGCTACATTTTGTTCAGTACTTGCTGTTAGTCATTCCCTTAATATACGCTGAGCGCTAACAGATCTCACAGGACCTTATGCCTGAGATTACACATAAGGTTATCAATAATGTTTGACCAAAATGGCTAGATCAGCATAAGATGGTCTCAGTTTAAATCTCTGGCTTGAAAGGTGGTGGGTGATATGCATCCCTTAGGCTTTTAACTCAATTAGTGCTTTGTTCATTGGGCTCTGCATATACTGTATTTCCACATTATAACACCATGTAACTGTTAGCTATCCAAATAAAATGTCTGTCCAGTTTCCAATGCTGCAGTCTGTTTTAAGTAGCATAAACCACAGCAATGAGCTAATGTTACAACTAAAATCTTCTTATTTTAGGTAAACTTTTAAATATATTTTATATAATAAAGTTTTAGGCCTAGGTTAGTTCCTGTTCTTTTAAAATAATTTTGTGTGACTGGCAAAGAAAAAACAGCAGCACTGTTTCTCCAATCAGATATTTCATTTTTTCTTGCAAGTGAAAAACATGCAGATCTTAAGGCACTATATGGTGCTTTTTAGTGTCAGCATCTTTTTTTTCTGTATAATGTAACTGCAGTCTGTGGTTCCAGATGCTTTGTGCATTTACTTCCTCAACTTGTTGCTACTACTATATGATGGTCACTGTTTACTTTCAAACTCTACCTGAGTGGGATTTGGAAAAAGAAACACAGTTGGAAAATGTTAAATAGAAATGGTTTGGGCATACAACTCTGAAAGAGAGGAGTTTTCTTCAGCAGGTGGTGAAATTGTCATTAAGAATGATTGGAGAGCCCCAACAATCAGTCACATCCCTGTACAGCAGGCAAGTACAGCAGATAGCCACTTCTGTTTTAAATGATGACTTTCATCCTCTTCATGGGGAGTTTCAGCTTCTTTCCATTGGAAGAAGATTCTTAGGCCCGGTCCCAATACTCACACTCCACCCTACGCCCCTCTATTAAGTGTGCAGTGGTGGAGAAAGTGTCAAACAATGTACTTAAGTAAAAGTACAAATACACAGACAAAAATGCACTCAAGTAAAAGTACCACATTAACATTTGTACTTAAGTAAAAGTAAGAAAGTACTGGCTTTTAAAACTACTTAAGTATTAAAAGTAAAAGTACTTGTCAACTGTATTACCTAAAGGCTAATACAATGTCCTTAAGTGTACCTATCGTATTTAATTTTAATACATCAGTAATGTACCATTTTAATGAACAATGCTGATAAT
>NC_051440.1:2910153-2939104 GCF_001649575.2 Kryptolebias marmoratus
ACCTGAGCAGCTCTGCACAGCAGCAAATGTCCTTCGCTGCCCCACATTTGTAAACCCAGCTAGCGTCTTACCGTTTATGCTGCTTTTAAAGGCGGCTCGGAAAAGCAGTTTACGACGTGTTAACAACGGATTAAACCATTTTAACTGCTGAAAAATGTGACAGAAGGCACAAATATGGGAAGTGCAGAAGCCTCTACTGTATCAAATTGATACAGGAATAGCAGAGAGTTGGCCACTTTAAGGTAAACTTGACCCAGTTATTTCAAATTAATCTTTTAAATAAGGCCATGGGTGGCGCTGGTCTTCTGGTTGTCTATCACCGGACTCCATTCCGGGTGTTAGTGATTCTGCAGGTGCTGCGTACTGCTTTGCTCTTCTTGAGGGAGGGCCTAATGGTTCTTTCTTGATTTGCATTGGTTCAGTGGACTGATTCCTCTCGTGCCATTGGATACTTTCAAACTAACGAACAAATCAAAATACCGAAATGCGACTTGGATGTAACGAGTAACGCAACGGTTTTGTAGAAATGTAGTGAAGTAGAAAGTACAGATACTATAGTAAAAGTATACATTATTAAATCTACTTAAGTAAAGTACAGATACACAAAAATTGTACTTAAGTACAGTAACTAAGTACTTGTACTTCGTTACTTTCCACCACTGGAAGTGTGTACTCAGTCGATGTGCACAGAAGGTTTCGTGTGCACAGGTTACAAGCATGCAGACATTGGAGAAATGGGACAGTACAGATTACGTCATTGACTTGCACCTCTTCATAACTGCGACATCCAACATGTCAGGACCTGTCCCTGTTTTGGTATTTTAAGAAGGTGCCAACACAATTTTAAAAGTACAGTTTAAGTATTTTTGCTTTTCAAAGTCATTGCAGGAGAAATTTGGCTGTTCAAATGTGTTTTGTTATGACTTGTTGAATATGGACCAAAGTTTGATAGTATTCACACATGTACAGCAGAGTAAAACAAGAATTATTTCAATACTTTACATTTGAACACTGCTTTTTTCGTGACAGACGCAGCTTGCTCTGTCACCACTGCCATATTTCTGCCGTTTAATTCAAAACCATTTCATTGTCAATAAAGATAATTTAAAAAAAAATTAAAAACGTGACATGCAGCGATGAATTGTGGGTAAATACTTTGCCGAAGTCCGCTTGTATGCGGGTTTAGCTAAAAGGCGGATGTCGTACACAAAGGGGACGGGGCTAAAGAGCACTCTGGAGAATTGGGACTCACTACACACTCAAACCCTTCAACATGAAGGCGCATTTGAAGGACATGAGGGTGGAACGAGGGCGGAAGTGCGAGTATTGGGACTGGGCCTTAGCCCTTAAATGTAGGACCAGACGTTTTAAAAACAGCTTTGTTCCAGCCACTGTTACTGACTTGAACATGCTGAAATGACACAGCCACTTTCAATGGTTTTTACTTGATTTTATTGGATTTAAAAGATTAACTTTAGATTAGTTGGTCATTTTTTAAGTCTTGATCACCTCTTTTTGTGTCCTGCTTTTTTTGAGTTGTGGAGCTTGGAGCACTTTAATATTTATTTCTGTTGGTGTTATGATGTTTGGATGTCTGTATGAATGTTTTCAATCACTGCAAAATAAGACTACCTTCGGGTATTAAAAAAAGTGATCTTGACCTTGATGTCAGGACTATAATCTTTTAGTTTGTTATCTTCCTAAAGGAATCATCTGGACTGTTTCTTATATCACAAATCTGGCATGAGACATCTCCCTTTGACTGGCAAGAGTTTCAGGGTCCCCTCCTAAATCTATTGGAGTCTATTAACATCTGTCTTTGGTTTGTTTTTCTCTTAGTCAAAATTCTTTTGGAACAATGGTAGCCATCATCACCAACACCATCACTCCCTTATAGACAAATATGTTTTCACATTTAGAACGGATAGTCCTCCCATCAGTGCTGAAAACGTGCAAAATGTATAGGAATTTCTTGTCTAAACTTTTACAATCCCTTGTGTATTCCCATCACTGACTGGTTTTCTCAACACTGATCATTTGTCTTTGCAGATTTTATGTAAATTATCTTTCAAGTTTTTAAAGACTGATGTAATAAGACCTGGTCAATGACTCCTTACAAAGAAAGTCACTGCAATTACTTCAGTTTGACAGAATTTTTTAAACATTTTACAAAAGATTCAAACATTGTTTTTGTTCACTCTCCACAGCATTATGTTCTTGCATTTGGTGGCATTATTGCCGTGCCACTGATCCTTGCTGAGCCTCTTTGCATAGAAGACAACAACGTGGCCAAAAGCCAGCTCATCTCCACCATATTCTTTGTGTCAGGATTATGCACACTGCTGCAGACAGCTGTTGGAACCAGGTAATAAACTGGCTGAACTGGCGGACTCATTGCACCAGTGAACCAAAAAGTCAAGCATATCTGCTAAGACACGCACACACATCCACGTTTCTGTCTTTATTAGGATATTATATTGAATTTCACT
Organism: Kryptolebias marmoratus; assembly: GCF_001649575.2. NCBI lineage: Eukaryota > Metazoa > Chordata > Actinopteri > Cyprinodontiformes > Rivulidae > Kryptolebias > Kryptolebias marmoratus. The sequence goes on from NC_051440.1 coordinate 2,912,643, forward strand.
CATATTTGTAGCCTCACCCAGACTCTACCGCTAACCATCTCCTCCAAAAATGATCTTCCATCGTATTGAAACTAGGCTGTGGTCCCAGTAAGGACTATCTGTCCTGACAAGGTATGCAATTATACCAGAAAAGGTAAAAAAAACTATCAGCTAAGAAATATTACGACATTAAATTGACATTCATTCATTTGTGCAACTTAATCTTAGGGGAGTATTTCATTGGGATGCATCTAGCTGGCAAACAGGAAGTCTCCAAAATGTCTTGAAACAGCGCAGGACTTATCAGTTTTCTTGTTTGAGTTGCAAAGTTGTTGCTTAATTTTTAACATGTTCAAAAAAATTGTGAAACAAATTTTCTCTCAAGATAGTGGCAGAGTTGGTGCAGCCATCTGGAACTGGTCTCGTTCCCTTCTCAGTTTAGTTTTTGTATATTCTAGACCAAAAGAGCTGCATTTAGGCTACACTCGCACTGCAGGCAAATGCGACTCGTCCCATGTTTTTGCCCCTATGCAACGTATATCAGATTTTTCATGGCAGTGTGAATGTGACAAATCAGATTTTTTCATATGTGACCCAGGTTTTTTCCTTATGTGGTACTTAGACACCCGCACCGGAGCTGTAGAAAACATTGGAGGCTACAGGCCTGAAAGTTCATGTCAAAAAAACATGAAATAATAAAAAAAATATTTATATAAAAACTTCAAATCCCCCTTTCTTCATTTCCATAGTGCCCTCCAGTAGATTAAATTATAAACATGACGGAGGCTGCCAAGGTGGATACAAAGCAGTCTGATGCAGGTACCATGTGGGTGAAAGTGGGCAACAAAATAATGGGCAAGAATACAGTTTTGCAAGCTGTGTGCACAAAAATAAGTCATGGTTTTCATAAATCTGGCTGCTACAAATGTGGCTCGCTGGTCACTTGAACAAACACTTTCTTGCTGTTTTGAGTTGTCAGCTGGTCTCCAACAGATGTAGTTCAGTGAGATACTATCCGTTACCTGTAGATGAGTAACCCTTAAGTTCGGTTCACGCCTTGGCCCTTACCCAAAACTGATGTTCTACCTTACTTGAACCTTGCCAATGTAGGTGATTAGACCAGAAAAGGGATTAAAGGGGTTAAAGAGGTAACAAAAACCAGGTACATTACACACACATACACACCTACAAAAATTTCCAAGCAATGATAATTTTTTTACTTCACACACTTAACTTCAGAAGTTGACCCACTCTCTGTGGAATGTGATTTATCACTGCATGTGTGGGTGGATGTTTAATTGTTTTGTTCATGAAGCAGGTGCAAACTGAGAAAATACCCGATATTTCCTCCATGCTCAGGTATTTTAGCCTTTTCACCTTTGTCTTGACGAGTTGACACCACTGATTAGGAAGAACCTAAATGTTGGTTCACAGGGGATTATTTGACAGTTAATCTCTGTCCGCCTACATGAACTGTCATGCAGTTCTGTATGAGTCAGTCTGCTGCAGGGTTTTGTCACAGAAATCATAAGGGAAGGACTTTCTCTTTCAGAAGACGGTATAGGCTTAATGATCTCTTTAAATCAGTTTATTTACCTCAACTTGTGTCTTACATTTATAACCTAAACAATCCGGGAAGCTGTTTGACTTGAAAAATCTGTAATACAATTTATGCTTTAGCTGTTTTTTTTTCTTTTCAATTTTTATATTTGTATGGAGCACAGTGTACAAAACTGTGCAGTGATTTATGTAATTCTGTGCACTGCTGTATCAGTAAGCCTGAGCAAACATTTCAGCTTTTGTATGAGTTCTCCACCTACAATTTTTGGCAAAAGCTTAAAAGGCTGAACGTTAGATCGAAGCAAACACTTTGACACTGAATGATAGGCAGGTTAATCTTTTATTTTATTGAAAATTTGACAAAGTTGTCTAACAACATAAACACATTTGAACAGATAAAAGAAAATGCACAGAAATATGTGTGTGTGTTTCGACATGTCCAAAAATCAAAAAATACTTTATTTAATGCAAAACCATAGTGAGAACATGTTTCCACAAAGCTTTACACAACTTGTGTACAGAAAAAGCCCCCCCCCCCCAAAAAAAAAAAAAAAAAAAAAAATCACCACCATCATTTTCATTTGACAACAGATTTAGGATTTTTATTGTAAGTTATATATGCAAAGCTAATAAAAACTGATTTACTGGGAAATGTCCAACCAATGAAATAAGTTAATGACAATAAGATATGTAGGAAAATTAAAGTGATCAAAATTTGAACTAACACTATGGCCCGCATACAGTTGCCCCTAATAATATTACTGCTTGCAGGTTACCGATCCTCCAGGGAGGGACATTCAGTTTCATCACTCCAACTCTGGCCATTCTTGCCCTGCCAAAATGGCAATGCCCAACCACAAGTACACCCGGCTTTCCATCTGTGCACCTGCAGAACTACACCAACCAGCCGCCAGGGGATGACTCTGATGAGGTCTGGATGTCACGAATGCGTGAGGTGAGTGAAATATGTGGAGAAACAGTGTTTAGTCTGAAGGCTAAACCTGGTATATTTTTTGTAAAAGAGTAAGTAAGCAAAACATAACCCAAAAACTTGGAGGAAAATAGGGTCAGCTACTATAGTTTAAGTGAAAAGTAAAATAGTCCCAACAAGATAAATTCTGTTCAAATGCTATAACTTTGAACAAACATTGTGAAAGTCTTCTGAAAGCTCAAAACATCCAGATAAAATGTAAAGCTCAAACATTAGAAACTCAGGTGTCTATACACATGTATACAGGTATAGGAAATCAGCTAGTGCCAGATGAAAAAATAAAAATAGAGGTTGGAAAAATAATTATTTTAGTAAATAAACCAAGCTTTCTTGATTTTCTACATCTTTACATAATGGAAAATAATATTTAGTGGTGTGTTTAAAAGAATGCAACAATGTTATGTAGACTACATGTCTGGTTATATTTCGATGACAGATCAAACTTCCCTTTTCACTCATACAGCTTTCCACCTTTATCAAAAGCTGATGTCCTTGTGTCTTCAGTAAGAATATGACTGCTGTAAAAGGTTTTTTCTTATTACCTTAAAGCAGATATTTTCTGTCACTCAGAACTGTCTTATTGTTTTTTTTTTTTTTTTTCAGTATATCTGTATATCATTTAATAAAAGTCAAAAAACTAGACTTGATTATTTCTGCCATGATGCTGCACCTGAAATTTCAAGCAGATTTCATCTGATTAGAGAGCAAAGTTACTTGTAGAAATTCTCACTTCCAGAATAAATGCAGTGCCTTTAATAACAAAGCAAAATCAATTTTCTAATGCCAATTAAATAAAAATATGCTCCAACACACCTGATTCAAAAGGTTTAATTACCTCCTCACCAAATCATCAAGTTCTCCAGAAGCTTGTCCACGAGTCATTCATTTAAACCAGGTGTTTTAAAACAAGAACACATCTAAAACATGCAGGAGAGTGGCCCCCGAGAAACAGAATTTGACACGTGTGAATTACGGGATGGACACAGATGTGTTTTTAAGGCCCTAAACATTTTCCATCTCACCTGCTGAAGGATGGAACTCCTTCAGAGTTCTCACAGGTGTTTTGCTGGTCTCTCTCACTATTCTCCTTCTTCATGCTCACTCAATCTGTGAGGACAGCCTGCTCTTGGTAGATTTACACATGTCCCATATTCCTTCCATTTCTTGATGATGGATTTAACAGAACTCCAGATGATGGATTTAACAGAACTCCAGATGATGGATTTAACAGAACTCCAGATAATGGATTTAACAGAATGTTTAGGGTCTTGGAAATCCTTTTGTATTCATCCCCTGACTTGTACTTTTCAATAATTATTTTACTGAGTTGAATTAGGACGGTCACTTTAAAGAGGGTCAATATTCATTTGATTTCACTTTGTTATTGAAGAATGTTTTGGTTTTTTGTAAAAAAGGCCAATTTATACTGACTACTTCTGGTTTATAATAGGAATAAAAGGGTAAAACATATAAGTGGGTGAATACTTTTTATACGCACTGTAGCTCCTAACCAAGCTGGTAAAACATAAACCACTTTTTCCAACCTTAGGAAAGTGCACAATAACCTGCAAGTTCATTTTGAAACAAATTTTACTCTGAGTTTGACAAATAACAAGTAAGGGTGTAACGGTACATGTGTTTGTGCCAAACCATCACAGTACAGATGTTTGAGACAAGTGTAGGGAAGCAGAAGATGTTAGTAACAGGTGATCACTTCTACTATTTAGAAGCGGACACAAGTTTTATTTAACTGCATTTAGTTAACAGCCCCAACAGAAAAGAAGCAAAGGAAGATACTTAACGTGCTTCAGTATTCAGCATCGGTGCTGTGTTCTGCGGGCTGCTGAGTGAATGCATTTAGGTTGCTGTTGTTACTTCTTGTCACTTGATGGCGCTGCTGCGACAGCGTAGGGGAGAGGATTGTGTTACAAGTGCAGAGGAAGAACGAGACTAAACAGAGTTCTGTCATGGCGCCTGGCGTGATAGCATGCAAGTAATAAAGTTTGTCAGTTTTATGGGCTGTCTCCTTATTTCATTTACAGTTGGCACAACAAAAAGTTCTGAATAACATGTAGAGGTTTGTGCTTTCCGAGTGCTTCAAGTTTTTTTGTTTTTTTGTATTTTCACTTTGGGAGATGTTATTCAGTTCTGTATTGTCTTTTCTGTTGTATCAAGTTGAGGTGACATTAATTGAAGCAAACACTCCTAGAAGATATTTTGTTAACACAGGCAAACAAAACAAGGAAAAATATTACTGTTCCTCCTTCTCTGGCAGGTGATAAAAACAATTTATGATCAAGATAAATATATTCTTGACAGTCAGAAAGAGACACGTTCACACAGAGTGATCATGGGATCACAGTCATGGGAGAAAGGAAGTCTACATTTGTTTAATTCTATGGTTTTACATATTAAGACATGACCATGTCATTATATAATAAACAAAAACAAAACCCCAAAAAGAAAAGCTGTGAGTGAAAAACTACATTCACCACATGGACCATATTTAGAACCACCTTTAGCAATAATTGTGCATGTGCGGATTTTTTACAGGTACTCCAGTTTCCTCCTACAGAACAAAATCATGCATGTTAGGTTAATGGGTAACTTAAATTTTACTTGGATCTAAGTGAGAGTGTGAATGGTTGTCTGTCTTGTTTGTCTCTATGTGGCCATGTGATGGACTGGTGACCCGTCCAGGATATACCCTGCCTCTTGGGGTCCTGAAAAGGCCTCTCTAAGACTATCTGCATTACTGTTTTACAGGTGTAGTAGCCCAGCTAAACTTCTCACCTGCCACTGTTCCCAGAGTAGGTCATGCGAGCACTTGACGCAAGAACCAAGAGTCTACTCATAGGTGAAAACACAATAAGGGTAGTGTTACTTTACTTGAGATCAATTTTGACAACCATGTTGTAGGCAAAGTTCAAACATTTGTCTCACTGCCAGCACAGAATGGTGCAACACCAGCTGCAAATAAACACCAATGGTATTTATTCAGATCAAAGTTCTGTTCATTTTGATTCAAATTAACTTCTACTTTACAGATACGTTTTATGGCTGGAGGAAGGTGAGGTCTTTTAGTTCACAAGTCTTTGTTTATGAGCTGTTCATTCCAAAAAAAGAGAATCACACTTTACTAAACCCAATAAATACTGCAAAACACAACTAATTAGGAGTTGTGAGAACAGAGTTTGCTAAAACAAGGTCACAGTCTTTACAAACCCATGCGCAGGTTTTGCAAACCTGAGAGGGCTGATTGCAAACAGTAGTACACTTGAATAAAGTTTAGTACTACATAGACTGTTAGTTGTTACATACTATAAATAGTCAATTCCATAGTACTAATCATGAACTTAAACTTATAGTTTGTTATTAAAAAAACATTATATTACTTTAAAATACACATTTTCTGAACTGATCTTAGCTACTTTTGCACCTAAATATTTTACATTAAATGTCATGTACTGTCTGAATACATTATTATTCATCACTCAGTTATTTCCAAAAGAAGACTTTATGAGTCACTTTAGCTAATACTACATCTTTGCACACATTTGGACATAACTCTACAGGTCTTTTTGAAGGGTATAAATTACTGCTTTCACATGCTTTCACATTTTACACAAGACAAGAATTATGACTTATTAGTGTTGAATGACAGTAAAGGCTCTGATTTTTGAGAAACTAAAAGCAGTGGAGTTGAAGTCATAAATCCATCTGTTGCAGTAAATTTATGAAGTTATCTGGTGAGTAAAGAGGTCTTGCTCATGTTTCAAGCAAGTTCTATTCCTGCACATTGATTTAGCTAAAAACATGGCATATGTGCTTCTTAGCCTAGGATGATTGTATGTACTCTGAAGAAAATATGTCCAATAAATGTGATTATTGGGCATGTTTAGATTTTGCAGCTCTTGAGGTTTTAAACAGCACTAACTAGAATTATTTTAGACTCGCAAACTTACAAATAATCTTGTTTCATTCACAAATTTTCAGTTTCTATCTTATTAAAAGCCACCAGCTTGATTATGTAATGTTCCCCATCAGTGTTTATTTTTGTAAAACTTCCATCCATTATTGAGTAAGCTAATTTATTTAAATTGCTCAGTTTTATTATTTTGTTCAGTGTCATCAAATAGTACCAAAAGTGTGTAGAATAAATGGAAACAAAATAGTTTTTCACACTGACTTTGAAAGCTATATTTTATGTTTTTTTTTAAATACTTGCTATTTTCTGTATCTACAAAAACTTATCCTGCTCCCTCACCATGTTCTATACATCTGCTCTGACATGACTCTGTTGGACCATGTCAGGACACATCTATTCATGTCACATAATGCACTAGATTGTTTCCATGACCTTGTCATAATTACAATTATAGCCTTGTCATGTGGGTAGCAGGACCAGTCCTGCTTTAAATTCTTAATAATCATGCAACACCGGTGCACGCAAGGCCCCATATTATTGACATGCTCCCATTATAATGAAAAACCACCTCACCATAGAATTTTTGTACATGCTCAAAACTGTCCTGAACCTATCAGGCTCTGTCACATGTTCTTAATGCACCCCTGGAGACCGTATAAAGACTATCAACGTTCTCGCTGATTTGTTACATCATAACGAAGTCCGCAATTAGTCCAAAGGGGCTTTATAAGATTATAAGACCTCATATATAAAGATAAAGGTGTTTTTTTCTGTGGAATTTAAATACTGTTCAACATACTGTACTGGACTATAAATATAAAAGAGCTGTGTCTCTGACTTGTATATTTAAGTTAATTACTCCTTTGCCTTCCACAGATTCAGGGAGCCATCCTGGTTTCTTCCCTACTCCAGATTGTCCTGGGATTTTCTGGGCTGCTGGGTCTTGTGCTCAAATATATTGGCCCTCTGGCTATTGCTCCTACCATCAACCTCATCGGCCTGTCTCTGTTCATTGAAGCTGGGAAGAAATGTGGAGGTCACTGGGGAATTGCAGCTCTGTGAGTGTCTCATTGAGGTGTTTAAACACAAATCACTGGAACTGTCTTCTTTGAGTTTTAGTAACACAGATCTGGGCTTCAAAGTCAAATTACCGGTCGACCATCATTTTAGAGTTTTGTTAAGGCTATGGTATAATTTTCATCCCTATCACTGTCACTCAAGTCATTTTACTTTCCTAACCATAACATTTTATTAGGAACACCAGACTCAGTCTCTCCTTTTGCTTCAAACAAACCCTGTTATATATGACATCTGTTGCTCAGATGTTGGTGAAAAAAATGCTTTGAAATTTGGCTTCATGTTGTCAAGACCCCTTTCCATGGATTGGACAGATTACTGTCTACCCCTTACCATAGGTGTTCTACACTATTCTCATTTCGCTGGACAGAGTCATTAGATGATGTTTAACCAAGGCCAAAGATCAGAGGCTAGATTCAGGTTTGTGGCATGCAGACTGAAATTTATAGGCATTATGGGCCAAAACAACATTTCTCATATTAAATAAATGCAAGAACATGCAGATGTGATTCAAATGAAAAGCTCATTGAGTGTTGAGTGCGCATTGTGTTCCACCCTCTTGATAACACACAATAACAACACTAGAGTCCCTTTTTCAGTACGGTTTCAGTCTCTAGAGAGAGGATTTTACTCAACTTTGTGTTGGTAGAGTCTGTCAGATTTGTTCACTCAAATTGTAGCCATGATGATATTGGAAATACATAAAAACAAATGGACAGTTTGTTCATAAAATAGTTACCAGAACATAGAAAAATAACAACCCCAAATATTAGCACTATAAATACAGCAAAAGGAAGAAAAATTAATAATACATGAAAATAAGTATCATTATTAACTAACAGTGAATAAAGTCCTTTACAAATCCCAACCCCAAAACATTGTGTTTCAGCCCACCCTGATATTTGGAAAGTTGCTTGTTTTCTACCTAATTTCTGTTTTGTCACAGCAATAATTTTTCACGCATAAATCCGCCTAATATACACAACTACTACTGTAACTTGATACTTCACAAAATCGCTCCTGTTATTAGCTTTGGCCTTGCTTTGATCTACAACATGACATCTGTCTTCAGTTGCAGCTTTTATCTCCAGATAATGCAGACTAATATCATTATGGATCTTTGTGGTTTTTAAAAGATCAACCTCATACACAAACTGAAGCCATATCTGGACAGTAATCGGTCATGCTCCTGTTATCCTCCACCCTTCCCCAACACTCCCTGTGGCACACAAATATGCACACATTATTTTTTATGTCTGTCCTGTTCACATTAGGTTTGTTACCCACAGAACAGCTTCACTCAGTCAGCATTACCTCAAAATATTATTTTTTATTTCAACAGTGGCTTTCATGCCCACATCAACAGTAGAAAGGAGTAGCACTTCCCAGCTCCTCAGCCCACTACTGGTAATAAAGAGAAGCAGACAGATTAGAAACACACCACAGCTTGTGCCCAATCACTCCCACCTGGTGCTGTTCCGAGAACCATCACCTCATCTCTTCCCTGCAGCTGCACCTTAAAGGGGAAATGAAAAGTGTTTTGAAGCTAACATAAATCAAAAAAAGTCCTAAAAGGTGCTTGTTTTCAGAGTTTGTCATTTTGAAAAAATTACACAAATTTAAAATTAACAATCAAAGATCGTAAAAAATGCTAGGGTCCCTATGGCATTATCTGTGATCACTCAGAAGTGCGTCATATTGTGTGCCAAACACAGGAACGCGAACAAGGCAGTAAATATCAAATACAGATAGTGTGGGGGTGAAATAGTTCAGGGTGTTGCTATTAATTGTGTAAACTGACCCAAAACTCCAACAGCTGTGTCATTCTTCAGCTTTGGTTTGATGGATGTGGTTAGTTTAGCTCCTGGTGAAAATTAAAACCCAAAGTCTGGTGACTGACAGTGGAGTCAATGTTTTGAAGAGAACCACCTGAAATACAAACTTTCAATTGAAGAACCATCGCCTGTCGGACCGACACCGGCAGCCTTTATCTGTCCTAATGGGAAACTCCTTGAATACTGTGTGACATCGCTGTAAAGCTTGTTTTTTTTTGTTTGTTTTTTTTTGTGAAATGTGGGCTCAAGTTCCTGACAGCATCACTCCAGACCAAAAAGAAATGTGTTTACAAAGCAGTACTCTTGTTAACAAAACTTGCTTCTTCTTCTGCTTCCATTTTCTCTGATAAACACTGACAGTAACCTCCTCAGTGTCCTACAGCGGTCTACCACAGCTTCTACGTCACCAACCAAGGAGGTAACTCTGCCCACACAATCAGCCCTCTTTGGTATTTTGACACAAAAACTCTAAAAACAAGTTATGTTTTAAATCAGAGAAATGGACCACTGGAGTGTTTTATGATGATGTTTAACTAAAAGGAAAAACACAAAAACTCATTATTTTGATATTTTATTTCATTTCCCTTTTAAACACAACCCACTACTACATAGCCCCACCACAAACCCATTTCCAGCATAGACTTCAATTTATCCAAAACCACTTTTCTTTTGTGCCCTAGTAAAGGATAGGACCAAGAACACACTGTTAATTGTCTCAGCTATGCCTCTCTGTTGTACAGGCATGTGGTCACCTCAGAGCCTGAACCAAATTATCCTGTGATGATTATTCAAGTGAATGGAGTTTTGCTCTCAGGTCCAAACCATACTGAATCCTATTTTTATTTTTACTTGGGCTTGGACCATTCTCCCAGTTTTTTTCCCCAATAATGTCTAAGACACCATGTGTTTTTTGGCTGAACAACAGTTCAAAGTGAGAAAATCCCGTTGAGGCCTGGGGAACCTTCCGTGTAACTCTACACAACGCTACTTCTGAGGGTGTACCCAAGGACGGAAATTCATTTCTATTAATTGGGGTGGGGGTGGGGGTGTCAATAAACAGGAAGATTTATTGAGAGCAATTTTTGGGGGGTGATACTTAGAGTAAAGTCAAACAAAGTGTTGTAAAATGAAATAAAAATTAAACATTCATTCCCATATTCATCAGATAGAACAGTTGCAGAAAAGGAGCAGCAAAGGAGTCTTTCTCCACCTGTGTAATTTTTTTGTTTTTTTAATTTCAGCTCCGGGACTTTCAACATAAGCTTATTCTCTGTTTTACAAAAATATAAAACCATATAACGAATAGGAACAGGTCGCTTAACATGCATCCATACACAAGAGAGTGAAAGGAAAAATTTACATCACAACCACAGAGAGAACAGTGCCCTCGCTCTGGTGTTGCCAAGGCAACATATAAACTAAATTCAGATTAGCATCAACTACAGTATCCCATATAGACTTTTAATCACCTCACTCTGCATGGCGAATAATGGAGAGTAAGTGTTAATGTACATCAAATATGGGTGTAAAGACAGTTTGAATAATTCCACTAAATCAACTAAAAATATTTCCCAAACAAATTGTGGTGTCTCTCAACATAGACTGTGAGCTATTGAAATGATCATACAAGGTCTATTGTTTGTATTAGTTGAAAATCCATTTAAATATGATAGAAGTATTACTGCTACCATCTACAAAAAGATAGTGTTTTGGTTTGAGTAAAAAATATGACGAATTTTGAGAGGCATAAATTCATCGTTTAGCCTATATAAATGGTGAATATGTTTTCTGTTTTGTATGTTGCTTAAAAGTATAGTTTCCTCAAAGTATTTATTGAGCAAGATAAGCACAGTTTTTTCAAAACTGTTTCAACCCCCCCAGGATTTCTACCTATAGGCAAGATACCAGCCTCCACCAGCCTCGTCCTGCTGGCTGGTGCCATCTCACCCACTTAGTACTCCAGTCTGGAATTCCCCCATGGTGCTGCAGACGGCTGTAAAGCTCTGCTGTCTGCTTCTTTACCTCTCTACCTTTTGAGAAGCTCCAACTGTCAAACGCTCCTCTCCAACTATTCCCAATAAAAGTCCATCATATCAGTCATCAGCTGTCCAAGGGCTGTCAGGGGTTGTGGCTGCTGGCCCAGCTGCAGCTTACAAGGTCTTAAACCAAAAACATTGTCAAAAGAAAAAAAAATAGCCATTTATTTTTAAGCTCATTACGTCATTCACTTTGCTTCTATTAGTAATATTATTAATAAGAAACATGCCCCAATCATTTGTATTTTAACAAAAGCAATTCATTATCTTTTTCATTAATTTTCTGTGCAACAGTAACATTCATAAAATATGGCCCTCTTGAGGACCAATATACCATGTCATAAATCTGTCTACGTATTCAATACATCAAATTAGATCCATGTTATCATGAAAATAATCAAATATATTTGGAGCCTCCTTTATACATGTGCATGTAAAGCAGTGATAAACGGTATTTCAAATCTGACAAGGCCAGTAAAACCTTTCAGGCATCAAAACAACTTTCTGTAATATTCTGTTATTAAACAAAAAACAGCTAACTGTAACAAATCCTACATCAAATGAAAAAAAAAAAGTAACAGACAACAAAGAAAACAAAACGGGACAAATTAAAATAGAATGAAGGCTCTCTCTGTTCACAAAAACCTCATTCTTGTTACTTGAGTGTTAAAACAGATCCATCTAACATGGTCCTGGTGTGGAAATGTGCCTTATATTCTGTTTACCAAGGACACTCAACATTCAGTGCAAATATTTCAATGAATACTTACAAAACAGAGATGTTTCTGTCTGTCCACCACAATGTCTGATTAGTTATGCTCCTTTTCCACAACCCAACTATGTTCTCCAATATCTATATCAGTGATTCCCAAAGTTGAGGTTGGAACCCCTCTTTGGGTCATGAAACATCAACTTAGGGTCCCAAGATAATCTCCAGAATTCAAGTTAAATGTAAAAAAAAGCTGGTAATAACATTTTTTTACAAAATATTCAAAAAAAAAAATTAAAAAGTTATCATAAATGATTGAAAAAAGAATTGTAGAATTGTATTGTAATGTTTTATATTGTCATTATGCCCTTTTTAAATAAGGTTATGAAAAGATTTGTATACTTATGCCAGTCGTATTAGGGGTCACAAGCCTCTGAATCTGCTACTTTATGGATTGTAAGCTGAAAAGTTTGGGAACCACTGATCTATATGACTGACAGCAAATCTGTGTGGCTGAATTAGTAAATTTTGAAAACCTTCTTCAGTGTGAGGGCAATTATGACACTGTTACACTCTTAGTACTTTCCTTAGTACTCTTAGTTTCATATATTAACATCCCTGAGACGCTCTTCTGTACCTTCACCACATGCTACATGCCTGCCCTGGCATAACACTTTTGTCTGTATCCACCATATCAGGATACAGGCTAGAAGATCACACCACACTAACACAACAAGTATCACATCTGTGTACATTAATTCCATGACCTTGTCACGATCATGGTTGTAGCCTAGTCAGGCCAGAGTGACCAACCCTGCTTCATATTCTCAATAAAAAAAGCTACAATGGTACAAACAGGTTCTATGTCATGGGTCACCATGCTCCACCCAGGACTAAGACACGTTGCCACCGCCAAGAATGTTTTGTGCATACTCAAAAGAGTCCATGACCTATCAAGCTCTATGAGGAGCCTACTGCGTTTTTAAATCCTTGCCAAGACCCTACAAAAGGCCATTCACATTTTGGTTGATTTTTAGCATTGCAGCAGGGTTGTTATCCAGTGTGAAGTGGGCCTTGATGTAGTATATCAGTGGGTTTCAACTGTTGGCAAAACGTTTGCAAACAGCATCCGTAAGGTGGTCTCCAAAATCTCTCAAAAGGTTCTCAATTTACACCTTTGAATCACAGAATCTCACAGTCTTGTTGATTCAGTTTTTAACATAAATGTAACAAAATTGTATGCAACAATTATTCTCTCAAAACAGACACAAAGTTGTCCCGGGCATCCCAGAAATGCTTTAAACTAACATTTTAGTATCTGTAATTCCCAAGTGCACTAGAGCAGCGTTTTGACACTTCCTATGCATGCAAGCTCTTCTTATGACAGAAAACATCCAGGGCAACAGTTCTGAAAGACTAGGTCTAAAACCCACAGTGATTGATAGTAATACTGAAAATACTGGTCCGAATTTGCCTATCTTCATTTCAAAAGAGTACTTCAATAGATTATATCAGAAATGTGGGGGTGGCTGCCAAGGTAGGTGAAAAGTGGGCCACAGAGGGGAAAATGTGGGCCGTGATTTTAAAAATTTGGCCACTAAAAGCACAGCTGCACAGTTTGCTAATCTTAAACACTCAGAGCTCAGTGAGACTGCAACTGAAAATATGCCTATTATCATGCAATCTTAAGTCACTAACTAGTTTCCATCACTCATAGACCAGTGGTATACTACCCTTACCTGATTGTCAGTTTGGATAAAAAAAAAAAAAAAAAAAATCTACAAAATCCTTTGCTGTTTTCACACTGCAAGCAAATGCAAACCAATTCTGATTTTTTTTGCCCCTACGCAAGACAGAATTTTTTTCATGGCAGCGTGAATGTGATAAATTAGATTTTTTCATTTCTGACCTAAATAGGATACATATCTGATGTCACATTTCATTTGACTTTTATGTTGAATAAAAGGTCCCTCACATCAAAGTCTCATCACTCTGGGCTATGACTCTGCAGCCGCACATGCCTCTGCATAAAGGTAGCAGCCACAGCTCCAAATAAAGGTCATTATTTTGCATTCTTTTTCTTCTCTGTCTTTTTTTTTATCCTTTACCATTTAGATGTACAGTTGGACCCTATTGGACAGCAACTTAAAAATCAATACACACATGCTAACACTTGCAGTGACCATATTTATTTCCGTAAACACAACGTTTGAAACATGACATATCTTCTTCCACACATTCAGGTCATTTTGGGATTTGGAGACTTATCACACTGGAGTCTGACGGAGGTCACATTTAAAATGTAATGTGAACGACCACGCAAAAAAATCAGATTTGAGCATTAAGACCTGCAGTTTGAACTTAGAAAGTAGCCCATTTTGACTTTAGGGCTTCCAGCCTAATTTGGAACAGATTTTCTGTGCATTGTTTTTAGATTTCAATATTCCAGCCTCGAGGTTATGGTTTTCTGCATATGGTGTTTCTGACTGTATCATTCAGACCAGTTCATCTGATGCAGCACACTTCAAAGCTGGTACATAGCCTGTAAGTGTGTTTAAGTTTATAATTAGGCATGTACAAAGAAAACTACAGTCTCACTAAGAACAAGGTAGGATGTTATTTCTCTTCAGAATTGTGTTGCGAGTGGCAATTGTGTCAAACCGGCAAAGCAACTCCACATAATCATGTTCATATGCTTAAAAATGGGAACCACACTTTCCAAATACTATTTGACCAGTCTTTATCTATGTTTGGAGCCAAAAGTCCCATATTTTAGGCATCAGATCAGTATACAAATTTCTACAAGTCTAATGTTCTTTAGCATATAATTACAAACTATTTAAATTTAATGTTAGACACACTTCTTTATTCCAAATTATTAGGTTTTTCTGTTCCAACTTTTATCTGACACTGTATCTGAGTTTATATTACGGTAGAAATAAAGCAAAGGTAGAAGTACTCCTTTGAGGAAAAAAAATTAAGAGGGCTGAGTCATTTGAACTCTTTTTTTATTTTTTAATTACGGTTTTATATTAAATGCTACATCTTTTCTTTTGGTTTGTTTTGTTTTTGCTGCTATCATCATAGGTTTAACGGAAATCAATGACTCAGCTGAAATTAATTTTACTGTGACTTCCTCATATGTGGAAAATAATTCTTTGAAACCTTTTCAATCACATGAAAAATATTTAATTTACATAGCCCAGTGTGGTCATGATCATCACGAAGTCCTTCACAAACAAGATGAAAAACTTTCAATGGGAGGGATAAATTTGTCACTTTCACCACATTTTTACTGTCACAGACCCAAAACTGTTTCTAATGAACACTTATGCTGTGTGAAAAGACGCATTCACAGACATTTAGACGTTTTTCCTGCTGTGCTACAAGCCTTCATCTGGAGCCAAGCCTTGTGGGAAAAAATAGAACGTTAGAGGGTATTGTCTTCACCTTCCTACTGTGTTTTGGTCAAATGGAAACTTTCTTTTTTTCTGAAAAAAAACAACAAAAAAAAAACCCCATTGATTATATTTACATAAGATTTTATGACTGTTCACAGTGTGAGGATCTGGAGTTTTGTCCCCGCCCTGCTGGCGGGACTACTAACTCTTCCTTCCCAGCTATAGCTGATTTCCTCCTGATGAGCAGCACCTGTATTTAAGCCTCTGGCTGGTTCCAGATCTTCGCTGGAGCATTGCGCCTTATGGGTCAGATCTCAGCCTTAGACTCTGACTTTAGACTCTGGGGGGGAATGCTTCATGAGCTGCGGATTGGATTTTAATGAAACTTTCTAAAAATAATCATTGGTTGTAAATCCACAGCTGATTATCTTTTGGAATTATCCTGAATCAAGATGGCCACTACACCTAATACACTTTAGCAATCACAAAAATGGTTATAACCTTCATAGATATAGAGCTAAAATTTGGTGTGATAAGTCATTCCCAACACATTCTGCAAGATCTTTGTTGAAAACGTTGGCATGGATGTAGGCAATATGCATTCTTTCATTCGAAGAAATGTTATGAATATTAATTTAAGGAAGGAGAGGTCAAGCTTTAGTGAGTTCAGTAGTGATTATGCTGATCTCAATTAATCATATTTACTGAAAGGTAAAACAAAATGTAAATGTTTTACAGCAGCTTAAAAAACTCCTGGAATACTGTTAGGGATTTTGGTTTTGGTGTACCACCTCAAAACTATCAGTGGCCCCCATCTTGTCACCCCTTTGAGAACTCAATGGAGACACTCATAGTTTGTCCCACCCTTGGTGTTCATGGTCAAAAATGACTGATTGTTTGAAATGACTGTGAGACACATAAGGTATATAAAATTAGCAGATGCATATAGTTTCTCTCCTACCCTCATGTGCATTTGTATTTGAGTGGACACATACTTTCACATACACATACCCACACCCCACTCCCCTTTTTAACTTCCATGGCAAAAAATGGCAGGAATCTGACCCTAACAGAATCTTTCTTCTTGTTGGCATTGTCACAAACAATGACAACATTATTCCAGTCATATATAAAACCTTCACTGCATTTCTGGTCAAATGAAGTTACTTTGAGGCCTTGCTCACAGTTCATTCTGTGGCTGCACAATAACCAACAACTGTTAACTGTTATGTCAATCATGTCTTAGATCATAACACTGTGGGTGAGACGTGAGGCCAGGAACCTGACATGAAAGATACAAGGAGAACGAGTCAGAGGTTGAAGACAATGCAGAATATAATTCAGATCATGAGACAACTAACGTGAAACAATCAGTGAAAAGAAGCGAGCCCTGCTGAGATTGCTGTTACATTCTGTTCAAGGAATGGGGGTATATCTTTGCATTATTTAGACATAAATTTATTGATAAAACAAAATTTTATCTATTGCTTCACCTGTAATTTTGGGAGTATGTCTTCTCTTTTTGTTAATAAAATATACGGATCAGTTTTGACCAAAAAAAAGTTTTTCTGAGCCACTATTAAAAATCTGAAATGATTTTAAAACAAATATATTTTATTAATTTTAACAAATAGCAATCTGTAATAAAAAGCGCATGTTTCATCTGTAAATTTGGTGTTGTCAAAATAATACATCTCTTTCCTTTGGCTGTTCCCTTTTCAGGTGTTGCCACAGGGAGTCATCCTCCTCCATCTAACTGTCTTCTGTGTCCTCTGTCCTCACTCCAACTACCTCCATGTCCTCTCTAACTGCATCCATTTATCTCCTCTTTGTCTTTTTCCTGGCAGCTGCATCTCTATTATACTTATAACCAATATACCCACTGTCCCTCTGCACATGTCCAAACCATCTCAGTCTGGCCTCTCTAACTTTATCTACTAGCCGTTCAACCTGTGCTGTACCTCTGATGACCTCAATCTCATTCCTAATCCTATCCATCCTTGTCCCTCCCAAGGAGAACCACAACATCTTCAGCTCTGCCACTTCTAGTTCTGTCTCCTGTGTTTCTGTCCGTCCCACTGTCTCCAAACCCTACAACATAGCTGGTCTCACCACTGTCTTGTAAACCTTTCCTTTGACCTGTGCTGGCACCCATTTGTCACAAATCATTGCTGAAACTTTTCTCCATCCTGCCTAGACTCTCTTTTTCACCTCTTCACCACACTCCCTGTTTTCCTGGACAGTTGACCCTAAGTACTTGATGTCTTACACCTTTGTGACCTCTGCTCCTTGTAGCCTCACTGTTTCGCTTGCCTCCCTCTCATTCACACACATGTAATCTGTCTTTCTACAGCTAACTTTCATTTCTCCTTTCATACCTCTTCACCACAGATCACAATGTCATCTGCAAACATCATAGTCCTCAGGTATTCCTGCCTGACCTCATCTATTAGTCTGTCCATCACCAGAGCAAACAAGAAGGGACTCAGAGACGATCCTTGATGCACTCCCACCTCCACATTAAAGCTATTTGTCATTCCCACAGTACACATCACCACTGTCCTGATGTCATCATACATGTCAAGTACCAGTCTAACATACTTCTCTGACACTCCAGATTTCCTCATACAACACCAAGTCTCCTGTTTCTAATTCCACAGAAACACAAAGAAGTTCTTTCTGACTCACCATTTACACAGGCTTGGGACTGGCACAAGAGATACACTGGCTTGTGCTCTTTAGTGGCTGGTTTGTCAAAAATAATATATATGTGCAGAAATAGTTGTTTTTTTTGTTTGTTTGCTTTTTTTACTCAAACACAAGTTGTATGAGCTCAGATCAGCAAGGCCTATAGGCCATAAAAACAAACGGGAGATCAAAATTTGTACTGTTCATAAAAAAAAGGTTTTATTAAAGATCTATCATTATCATCATCTAGCATTAGTTGATGACCTGAATGCCTTATGCCTTGAATTAATAACAATATATTGGGGCATTCATTTTTGTGCATCAACTCAAAAGCACTGAGCAAAATATGAACACAAAAGGAGGGTTAAGTGTCCACTGCCAAAAGGCATTGAAGATTGAAAAACTTATGCAAAACTGAAAGCAAAAAATGAGAATGGTGAGTTGTGGTTAATAATTTCAGTTAGTTTCAGTCAGTTAATAATTTGGTCAAAGAACATAGCCATATGCTGCCCAGACCATCTCTCAAAAATGCTCTGATCACAATACAATTTTAATGGTTCCAGGTTGAAAATATTCCTGTGTGTCAGTGATTGTAACTATCAATGCCAAGTAGGACCTGGGCCTATGTTTTATGCTATTTTCTGACTTTGCTGTCTTGTTTTCCTTCAGCACAGTCTGTCTGATCCTCCTGTTCTCCCAATACCTCAGCAAAGTTGATGTTCCGATGGTGGCATACAAAAATAAGAAATGGAAGGTTTTCCAGTATCCACTCTTCAAGCTCTTCTCTGTAAGTAGCCCTAAATATTTTTTTTTGTATTTTTTTTTTTCTTTCATGGCAAATATTTAGTTATAATATTAAAAACCTTGCAACACAACCTACACATCCATTTTCTTTACCTGCTTGATCCGGTTCAGGGTCTTGTGGAGGTGGTGCCTATCTCCAGCAAAAAAAATGTTTTAATATGTTTAAAAAAGTGTCTCAAACTCATCTCAACACACTTCAAACTCATCTCAAACCCTTTAGTTTCATAAACTAAAGCAGTAAGCTGTATTTTGACACCTCCAAAAGAGCTCTCCTTGAGACATCAGACATCAGAGACTACAAGATCATAAATATTATGATATTTAACATTAACACGGACTGCTATAGTTTTTGGTTTGTAAACATGACGGCTGCAATTTTTGACAGGTAGCACTGACCGTTAGACATAGTTATCTAGCCGTGCTACGGTAGGAAAATCTGACGAAGCAGCACAGATCGTCAGAACACCGGCAAGGGAGCTGAGCTGAGTTGACAAGTAGGTGTGAAACTCTACTATCTATATATTAGAGGTAGACAAAGAACCCACAAAGGAAGAGCACTCCCAAGTTGGCTGGCTACAGTACAATTATTAAGCCCCACTCCTCTACCTAATTGAATGGACTATTTTCCCAAAAAACACTTCAGGTAATTGTTTTCAGATGTTTATTTTTCTTGATTCATGCAGGTATTAACTTTCTGATGTATGTTCAAATGTGCATTTTTAAATATAATTAGTTTCAGTAATGTATTTGAGCCTTAAAAATTGTCATCTTACACTGTGACTGACAGTGTAACATCCTTTTAGTGTGTTAGGAGGGTGTGTTGCTGGGACTTTTGAATTGAGAGTACAGCCCCATATCTAAAGTGTGCAGGCCATGGTGGAAAGTGGAAAGTAAGGAATGTATAGTATAATTGCAAACACAACACAACCATGTAGGCCTACTAAAGGAAGGAAACAGTTTTGTATAATTAATCATCCACATACATTACTCATAATGGATTTTTACAAATCACAAATTGTTCTGTTGAATGGTGGGAGAAAATGAAGCCAGAAACTACAAGTTCAGATAATGAGGAAAAATATTTACGTAACAGAACACACAATCTACACAGAAAATTACAGAATCCTATTATATATTTCATATTTTTGTTTAATTGGCCCTAATATGATAAAAGCTGTCGTGTGCAAACGTCTTTGCTCCAACATAATTCCTGTAAATTGCAATCAGAATTGCTCCCCGTTGCTTTCTTCATATTGCATGCACATGCACAATCAGTCCAAGTGTAAAAACATACAACATATGAAGTACAACATATGAGCATATTTTAAACACCAATGAATCAAACAGAGTCATGAAATCTTCAACATCTTTAAACATTTACAGAAATGAAGGATATTTCTTTGAAAGAACATATTATAAAATAATTGTTTTGCACAGCAGTGACTGATTATATAAGTTTTATTTGGATTGTGTTTTGCAATTACTACTAATTGGAAAACTAATTAAAAATGACAGCTATGTATTGTATGTTATTCTTCACTAATGAGCATAAACTTGCCAGCTCATAAGGAGCTTAAAAGAATTTCAGAATTGAAGCTATATTTTCTTTGCCTGATAATACATTCTAGGCTTTGTTCGGGATGTGTGGTGGCTGGCTGGTCTGCTTCTTACTGTCCATATTTGACGTCCTGCCTTCAAAGTCTGATCAGTATGGCTTCTCTGCCCGAACTGACATCAACTTGGATGCTGTGACAAACTCGCCATGGTTCCATGTGCCTTACCCAGGTAAGAGTGGAAAAATCAAAGTTTAATCCTTGAAGGCCTACCCCAGAATTTTCATAAATATCTACCTAAGAAAGATGGCACAGCGGTGCAGTGCTTAGACCTGTCGCCTGAAGATGGTTGCATGATCGCTTCCTGGCTTGGGGCCCTTTCTGGGTGGAGTTTACATGTTCTGCCTCTGTACCTGTGGGTTTACTCCGGGTACTCCGGTTTCCTTCCACAGACCAAAAACATGCATGTTAGGTTAATTGGTAACTCTTAAATTATCCCAAGGTGTGAATGGTTGTTTGTCTCTATGTGTCCCTGTGATGGACTTGTGACCTGTCCAGGGTGTCACCTGCCTCTTACACAGTGATTGCTGGAGATAGGCACCAGCTCCCTGTGACCCAGATATGGAAAAGTGGGTAAAGAAAATAGATGAATGGGTGGACTGATGGATCTTTCTAAGGCCCCCTTCACACTGGATGATAACCTCATTACACTCTCCAAGACTTACCTGATTAAACTGTGAGTGTGTTGTGGTAAATTGAGAAAATGTCCTTTAGTGCAAAGGTAATTTTGACACAGTTAAGCTTATAGCACTTGCCAATTCTGTTTTAAATTCTCAATAACAAAGCCAAGCCATTGCATGAGAGCTACATATCATGGATATGCTGCCACTTCTGTCACCACACTCCACACAGAACACCAATATGCTGTCACCAAGGTAATAAACCATCCTGACCTCTATGGAAATTTTGTGAACGCTCAAACTCATTGTGGACCTATCACGCTCTATCATGTGTAATAAAGACCACAGGCCCATCACTGAAGACATCCCCAAGACCCTGCAAAGATCATCAATGTCTTGGTTGAGTTTTCACATTATACATGCCAATTATACAGGCCAAGGTGGATATAAGGTGTCATCCATTGTGAAGGCACTTTGTGAAATTTCTTTCCTAACATGAACTAAAGTTTTACAATAAATTAATGTTGTATTTTTTCACTTACACCTTAGACAAAAGGTATTTAAAACACAACCAATTAGTAATTAATTAGCAACATTGAAGTCGCTGTTGGCGACTAGTTTGTAAACAGCATTTAAAGGGTTTGCAGTCTTTTTGCTTGAATTTTAAATATGTTCAAAAAATTGTATGACAATTTCTCTCTCAAAATATTCACAGACCTGTTATAGGAATCTCAAACCAGTCTCAGCATATTTCAAACTCATCTCAAGCCCTTTAGTTTTATAAATTCAGCACTAAAGCTGTAATTTAAAACCTGCACAAGAGCTCTCCTTAAGGCAGAAAACATCCAAAACTACAACCCTAAATGTCCCAGTCTTAAAACCATGCAAATGACAAATAAGTTATTTAAAAGGCTGCTACAAATTTGCCTATCTTCATTTCAAAAGTGTACTCCAGCAGATTAAATCATAACCGTTGGGGCAATTGCCAAGAATGCAGTTTTAAAAAATAGCCTGTTATTTTCAAAACCTGGCCCAGTGAGGTACCACCTTTCTTGATCATTTACTTAGGGTGCATTCACACCCGATAGTCTGGTAGACTCGGTTTGATAAGGGACCAAAATTGCAACATTTGTTCTATTTTCAGCTGGTGGGGTTCACATTCAAACTGCACTGAGTCAATTGAGTCAAACCTTTTGAGCAACCTGCCCCCCTCCCTCGCCTGTGGTGACGCTGCACCAAGAACTACTGAAGGAAATGATACGAACACCTCTGAAGAAGACACTGAGCACAACTTCCTTCTTCTGGAAACATAAACAAAAATGGAGTGGCGTCAAATTTTAGCGGTTTTAGGATTTCTGTTTAGTCTGGTACATGTGCCAAACAAACATTTTATCTCCTCTTCACTCCCTGTCTGACCACGAGCCATTTCTCCAGCTAGTGGTTGAAACACGCTTTTGTTTTGGTTGTATTTACCCAGAAGGCTTTGTGCTGTAGTCCGTTTCCTGCTTTTGGAGCGGGTGGCAGAGTTCACTTTACCTGAACCGAGACTTAGGTTTTTAGGTGGACCAAAGTTCGCTTTTTTGGTCTGGCTCAGAGTTCGATTGCGCATTCACACCTCCCCAAACAAATCAGACTTTCTACGCAAACGAACAAGAGTTTGATTAAAACGGATTAAACAGGGCTGGTATGAATGCACCCTTAAAGTCTTAACTGCAAATGTACAAGACAAAGTGAAACAGATACTAAATCTTCATTCACTTTGGTAATCGTACAACTATTCAATGAATGCGACAACCTTCCAAAAACATTCAGCTTATGTTTCAATAACAGAATCTGGCCTGGGTAAAAGAAGCTTCAGGGTAAAGAGAATTAACACCTATTTCTCATACTGTGTCAGCCAAACACATTCAGGGTTAAACCTTAACAATGTGTTTTTTATTAGTGGTTTGAAAAGCACATTAACTCAAAACTAGAGGTGCTATTTTTTTGAAAGTGCTCTTAGAATTATAAATTTAGACATTTTTTATTATTTACATGAACATGTATTTGCTAATAAGTGTACACCTGGTGTAACTTAAGATGTAACTGCATCAGAGTGTGGAGCAGTTTAGTGAGGGTTGAGTTGTTTCAGCCTGTGTTTAGAATATACAACATTCATTTTAAAGGGAACGTAGATGTACCTTCAATTCAAAGTTTGTACCTGTGAGAATTTTAGAAAATAAATCAAAAGAATTAGAGATTTTCTCACTTTGTGAGAAAAATACAGTTTATGGGTTTCTAAAACTTATTTTTCCTGCGGACGCAAGGCTAAAAGAATTTGCTTATCAACAAAAGGCTGTTCTTGTGTGGACAGGGCCTGAGACCCACTAAGTTAAACAATTGCATTTATTAAGCAACACCTAAGTGCTACTTGCTACCTGTGGTGGACACACTTTTCAATTTGGCTTCATTTTCATTAAGTAAAAATAACCACTAAGCATATGTCAGAAGTTGTTTTCCATCTTATTTTGTATTTAAAAACTTATAATGTGTATTGAGTTTTATATATGGCGTATAAACTGTTCTCATGTACACTTTGTGTGCAGAAAAAGCTTCATCGAAAAACATCAAACACCAAAACTTAGTCAAACCGAGGTTATTCTGTAGCTTGGTTAAGGGTTGCTCAACTTTGCTTTGGTATTCTGCCCAAATGTTGCTTCATGATAAATGTACTAGCCTTGGCTTCTGGTGCTTGTATAAGTGTATGCTGATAGCTTGGTGTCCACAGAGAGTTGATGGTGATAGATTTATTCAGTTACAGATTCCTATAACTGTAAAAGGAAAAGACGCCTGAGAACAGTTGATTGGACTTGGTTGGCAACAAGTCAGAAAAGACTCACACATGTTCCATGTGTTTCTTAGTTTCAAAGAGCACACACCGCTGTAGAAAAATGTTCTGGGTTCTGGGTTTGTAGTTTTTTAGTACTGATATTAGTATAGTACAAGCATCTAATTCTTTTTCTTCACAAATATTGGCTGCATATGTGTGTCAAACCAATCTGTGTTTATGGAGTTTGGAAAAACGCATTTATTGGTTCCTTCCTAAAATAAGGGTGTCAACTTTATGACTTTTTGTTTATTTCCCTATGACACCTGGAGCCGGTCATCTACATTTGAGCCAGAGATCAATTCCAGAGATTTAACTGTCAACAATATAACACTTATGAACAGAAAAAAATGCAACTGTTGTTTTCAACTACTAATGACTTCTTGATCACTGGTCTGCATGAAGCCTCTTTTGTAAGAAATCCTTATGAATTGGGATTTAGGGAAACTTACAACGAAAACAAAGTCAAATCTACTGATCTGTTTAATATCCCCAAATGTGAAAGGGCAGTAATGTTTTTTTTGCATGTCTGCATCTGCATTTGTGTGTGCATGTGTTCTTTGTCATTTGTATAAGCAAAATTGGCGAGGAACCTCTGAATATGTCAGAATGAAACTTACAGAAGCTAATCACTGATCGTGCATTTACAACTGATCGTGAAACTTTTTTTTCTAGATATTTGGCCAATTTTGTTAGTCATCCAAATTCTTGACAACCCAGGGCAGAGTTATAGTAGAGAGCTCCTATATTTTCCGGACTATAAGGCGCACTTAAAAGCTTTCAATTTTCTAAAAAATCTTATATATATAAGAAGTTGTAATGTTTTAGTATGACTTTGGTAAACTACAAAGCCGCGCCGCTTGCAGTATTAGGGCTCAGTTATAGTCGTGCTATATATAGGGCTCTGCGCATGGCGCACAGAACTGAGTGAGCGGTGTAAGCGTTTATACTTGACACTTACGTCGGTGTATTATTCTTCTGTGAGTTTTGAATCGTTTGATTATCCTTGTGATCTCTCATAAAGGGATCATATAAATGCTGATACAGGGGAACCAGCTCCACTAGAGGACCGAAATCATCCATTTTAAATGGAGCGCACGCGGTCCATGCTAAGTTACAAAAATTGGGAGGTGCACAACGATGCGCCTTATAGTCCGGTCGCTTTACATATGACAAACGATTGAAAATGGACCATTCATTGACAGTGCATCTTATAATCCAGTGCACCCTATAGTGTGGAAAATACGGCATAGTCCACTGTAAATTAACTAAAAATACATCAATCACTACTGCCTTCGTCTGCAGCTTGTCAGTCACCACAATGTCCGGTTGGTTAGCTGTCACCTGCTTGTCAGTCTGGATCTGGTAGTCCCTCAGTATTTTGGCCCTGCCATTCTCCACCACCCTTGGTGGAGTCTCCCACTTTGACTGTAGGACTTTCTGTCTATCCACACAGATGTTCCTGTATACTATTCCAGCCACTTGGTTATGGTGTTCTGCGTATGCTTTGTCTTTCTGCATCTTACATCCTGCTATTATGTGCTGGACTGTCTCAGGAGCATCTTTGCACAGCTTGCATCTTGGGTCGTGTCTGGTATGACAAACTCTACCCAGCCTCTACTGCTCTTGTGCAGAGGGCCGGCTCTTGTTCTACCATGATTAGTGTCTCTGTGCTGTCCTTCAGTTCAGCCCTTTTTTAGCCACTGGTAGAAATTGTTCATATCAGACATCTCCTTAATCTTCCAGTAGTACATGTCATTCAGCGGTTTATCTTTCCATAAGGGTTCCTCTTTCTTCAGTCCCACACTGGGTTTCTGCTGCCTGAGACATTCACTTAGCAGGTCATTATTGGGGCTTTCTTCCTGATGTACTCGAGTATCTTGGTTGTTTCATCCTGATGCTCACTTGTCCTCTGCTTTCCTCCTTTCTCTTAGTGTACAGTCTCAGGGTGCTAGACTGGACTTTCTGAACCAGACATACTTTATTTGTTGTAAAGTGTTTAGATAATATCTTTCTTTGCTTCTTTTCTGTCACGGCTGACAGCAAAATGCAGTAAAATAAATCGAGTACACACTCTGGGAGCGGTGATCAGCTGTGACTGACTTATTCATTGGCAGTTCACTATACCCATCCAAAACATCAATACCTGACTTGCGGTACGAATATATGTATCGTTACACCCCTATTGGCTGTATATCTACAACAAATTCATCCATCCATCCATCCATTGTCTTCCGCTTATCCGGGGTCGGGTCGCGGGGGCAGCAGCCTAAGCAGGGAGACCCAGACTTCCCTCTCCCCAGCCACTTGGGCCAGCTCCTCCGGGGGAATCCCAAGGCATTCCCAGGCCAGCCG
>NC_051440.1:2939204-2940703 GCF_001649575.2 Kryptolebias marmoratus
TATATTCAGGACACTTGTAAATAAACTGCACTTACCTTCAGCTGTTGTCTCTGTGTCTGGTTTTGGTCTCGTTCATGGACAAATTACCTTGCGTTCTTGACACAGGCGCTCGCCAACGTGCCCCACCTCCAGGCCTGGCTCCAGAGTGGGGCCCCGGTGACCCACGTCCGGGCGAGGGAACACTGTGTCCAATACTTGTATTCATCATAAGGGATCTTTGGGCTGCACTTCGTCTGGCCCCTCACCTAGGACCTGTCTGCCTTGGGTGACCCTACTAGGGGCATGAAGCCCCTGACAGCATAGCTCCTAGGATCATTGGGACACTCAAACCCCTCCACCACGATAAGGTGGCAGCCCAGGGAGAAGTCTACAACAAATTAACTTTTGGAATCAACTCATATCAAGATGGTCAATCAACATTAGCAAACACATAAATGACTTCAACTCCATCAATTTTACAAATACTGAGCAAAAGATTTGTGTGGGGGAGAATGCCGGTCAGACCTGGCAGGCCCAAACGTATTGTGAGGGTCTGTTGGGAACGTCTGGCGGAGTCTCCTGTTAGGCGGAGCTTTAACTCCCACCTCCGGGAGAACTTCAAACATGTTCCGGGGGAGGCGGGGGACATTGAGTCCGAGTGGGCCATGTTCCGTGCCTCCATTGTTAAGGCGGCTTATCGGAGCTGTGGCCGCAATGTGGTTGGTGCCTGTCGTGGCGGCAACCCTCGAACCCGCTGGTGGACACCGGCGGTGAGGGATGCCGTTAGGCTGAAGAAGGAGTCCTATCAGGCATTTTTTTGCCTGTGGGACTCCAGAAGCAGCTGACGGGTACAGGCAGTCCAAGCGGCATGCGGCTCGGGTGGTCGCTGAGGCAAAAACTCGGGCATGGGAGGAGTTTGGAGAGGCCATGGGAAAAGACTTTGGTATGGCTTCGAGGCGATTCTGGTCCACCATACGGCGTCTCAGGAGGGGAAAGCAGTGCAGCACCAACACTGTGTATGGTGAGGGTGGTGTGCTTCTGACGTCGACTGGGGACGTTGTGTGTCGGTGGGCCGAATACTTCGAAGACCTCCTTAATCCTACTGGCACGTCTTCCATTCAGGAGGCAAAGCCTGGGGACTTTGGGTCGGGCTCTCCAATCTCCGGTGCTGAGGTCACCGAGGTGGTTAAAAAGCTCCTCGGTGGCAGGGCTCCGGGGGTGGATGAGATTCGTCCGGAGTTCCTTAAGGCCCTGGATGTTGTAGGGTTGTGTTGTTAACGTGACTCTGCAATATCGCGTGGACATTGGGGGCAGTTCCTCTGGATTGGCAGACCGGGGTGGTGGTCCCCTTATTCAAAAAGGGGGACCGGAGGGTGTGTTCCAATTACAGAGGGATCACACTCTTAAGCCTCCCTGGTAAGGTCTATTCGGGAGTTCTAGAGAGGAGGGTTCGTCGGATAGTCGAACCTCGGATTCAGGAAGAGCAGTGTGGTTTTCGTCCTGGCCGTGGAACACTGGAC
>NC_051440.1:2941722-2946853 GCF_001649575.2 Kryptolebias marmoratus
GCTGGAGGGACTATGTTTCTCGGCTGGCCTGGGAACGCCTTGGGATTCCCCCGGAGGAGCTGGCTCAAGTGGCTGGGGAGAGGGAAGTCTGGGTCTCCCTGCTTAGGCTGCTACCCCTGCGACCCAACCCCGGATAAGCGAAAGAGAATGGATGGAAGATTTGTGTGACAATACCTGAGAGTCATCCTCAACACATACTCTGAGGGGTAACACATTTTGCAACATTTTGTAGAAAGTCATTTACACATTTTGAATAAAACAGATATAATTCCTTCCCTTCTCATCATAGAATAATGTTTAAAAATGAAAGGCGGCAGGCAGTATGCATTTCTTCAAGAAATGCTAAGCCTTTAATTTTGGTCTGTTTCTATCTTATTCTAAATATCATTTTACTCTATTTGATGGAACAAGTTTTTTTATGGTTAAGGATTCAAATAATGGCAGATTTGACACTGATTATGTAGGTTTTAAGAAGCAGAGGAGAAAATGTTTGAACTGTGTGTATATCTCCCACACAATATATCTGTAACACCTGAGATGATGAGCCAAGATATATAAAACTTGAAGGATGTTAGAGTTCTGTAGGAATAGTTTTTCTGAGAAACTGTTTCCCACTCATCATCTAACGGTGCCAGCAGTAATCGTCTTGTTTGTTTACTTGTTTATGGTACCAGTACATTTAAATGCCAACTAAAAAAAAAAATTTGATAAATGCTGTTCCCTGTGGTAATGTTTCAGTCCCATCTTTGCACAGATTTTGTCAGAAAAACTTTCCCTAAAGAAATCGTGTACTTGAAGTATCCACTATTTGTTTCTGCACATACTTCAAGCTATTTCAGAGACATTTTAAGAATAAGAAACAGCATCTGTCTTTTTGTACCTTTGAAATGAACTTGATTCAAACCATGCATCCCAAAAGTCAGAGTAACAGGATCATCAATCTGAGA
The DNA here is from genome assembly GCF_001649575.2 of Kryptolebias marmoratus. Taxonomy (NCBI): domain Eukaryota; kingdom Metazoa; phylum Chordata; class Actinopteri; order Cyprinodontiformes; family Rivulidae; genus Kryptolebias; species Kryptolebias marmoratus. The sequence continues at coordinate 2,942,670 of NC_051440.1, forward strand.
AACTGACAGATGTTAAGTGCATCTAAAGACTATGTTGGATGTTATCTCTGCGTAAACTACTGACATCTGTTCATGCCTGTCTTTAAGTGCAAACAGGTACAGGTGCAGTTGTTCAGCTTGGTTTTCATGTATGCTTAAATTTACAGATGAAATACCTTACAGTGTTTTTTCCAAAGGGGAGATTTTCCCTGTTGTGATGTAAACAGAGCCAAGTAAGAAAACAGGACAATTTTCAGTTAAAGCTCTTGCGACCAACAAGCAGTGGAATGGTGTTTTGCATGGTCAATTTCTGTAATTCATGGCTTATTTTGTCCAGTGTGATATTGACTTTAGGGTTTAGGTTTAAGGCTAAAATGTGAATTCAGTTTATGTTGGCGTTAGGTATGTACTGGTAATGTTTCAGGTTAGGTTTTGGTGAGAGTTCATTTCAATGATCTCTCTCAGTTACTTAGTAGCTGTCCAGTGTTTGGTTAAAAAATGGGTAAAGGGCACACTCATCTCATTATCAGATCAAATCTTGAGTATGGTTCCCACTTTTATGTTGTACATGTCTTAAGTCCTGTTCCTCTATGTAAACAAATGGGACATTGTCCAGACTCACAATTAAAAATACACTTAAGATAATTTTTTTTCAGGTGATGATTTTTGTTAATTTAATGCTGAGGTGGATACAAAGCAAGCTGAGGTGTACATCAAAAAATGTGCATGGCCAGAAATAGTTTTACAAGGCATGCACAAGAAAATGGATCTTGATTTTCAAAAACTGGTTGCTCAAAATGTAGCCATACAGCTTAATGACACTTTGTTATGAACACTTAGAATTCAGTGTCACTGCAACAAAAAATTCACATATTTTCTTGCAATTTTCCCTTAATTTTGAGAGATTTTTGATACCAGCTAGTCTCCCAACAGTTGCAGCTGTGAGATACCAGCATAATAAACTGCACTTTGAACTGTTTTAAATTAAATTAAATTAAATTATGTTGTCATTTACCCAGTCAAAGTTTATCTATTACCCCTAGACATAATAAAAATAATAACAAAAACCTTCCTTCTCAATTTTCTTTTCTGACACTTTGTCAGTGTCAGGATTTGGGTTTTGTTTGAGTTATTATTTAAGTTTCTCTTGTATTGGGTTTATTGTTTTGTGTTTCTATAGTTCTGTTTTATTTCTTGTTTAGTTTCATGTTATAAGTCTTTGTATAGTTTTTGATCCTTGTGTCCTTTGTGTTCTTGCCATCATTGACTTTACTCTCCTCATTACTTGTCAACTTGCCTCACCACCCACACCTGTCTCTTGTTGCCAATCAGTTATTTGTTTCCACTTCCTCGTTACCCTCAGCCTTTAAAACCTGGTCATCTTCCTCACGTACTCACTGATTCATTATCACAAAACTCCTAGGTCTTACAATAGATAGCACAGTATCATGGATTAAACAAATCAGCAGTCAAGTCAAATTTATTTATGTAGCACTTTTCAGCAACAAGGCAATTCAAAGTGCTTTACAACGTGAACACAAAAATACAGTCATAATACATACAACAGTATCTAAAATATGAGCTAAGATAATCTAGATGAAATCATGAAACTAAACAATCTAAAACATGAGACACTAAAATAAAACACAAAAGTATAGAGTAAAACTTATCTAAAACAAGTCATACTAAAGATACACTAACCCTCCACTAAGATAGTTGGAGGATTAGCAATAATAATAATATTAATATTGTATTATTATTATTATTATTATTATTATTATTTGACTATTGTCATCAAATGCTGTAAGAAAAATAACCCAAGCCTTAATTCTGTCTCATTTAAATTACTGTCCTATGGTTTGGTCTAGAGAACTAACAGAATATATTAAAAACTTAAAATTATTTAAAATAGAGCAGCTCATATTGTACTTCGTTGTCATCACTCTACAAGTGTTAGAAAAATGCATGACATGTTAGGATGGCTTTCCATTAAAGACAGATTAAGCTTTTATTTCAAAATATAGTTTAGTCAAAATAAACATTTTCATATTACTAGGCATGCTATTAAAAAGGGATGCATTTTTACCAAAGGTTAGAACTAATGTACAGAAATGAACTGTGTAGTCCGTGGTATGCAACTCTGGAATTCAATGTCAAGTGATGTTATATTTATTGATAGTAACAATTTGAAAGGACAGATAAAACAATATTCTTGTAAACTATAAATAATGTAAGTTCCTGGTTGTAAAATGAACGTATTACACCAGAGTTAATTATGTGCCATGTTGTCTTCTTCTTTTATCTTTTTTGTTTGTTTGTTTGTTCGTTGTTTTGTTTTTATTTTATTTCTAAAAATTGTTTCAGTGATGCGTGGACCTAAATGTGGATCCCAAATAAAACAAAAATAACTTTCATGTGCTGTCAGGTTTTCCCCTCATGTTATTGCAGTCCTGAACTTTGTAAGTTTTTGTTATTCAGTTTTTGTTGCTGTTTTTGTTTCTTTTATGTTAAATAAATTAGTTTTTCCTGGAGCTCATTATGAGTGTGAGTATTGGGTTCACCTCACTCATCTCAGACAATCAGCCTGCTGAGTTTTTAATCAAATAAAATTTGTAGAAATAAATTGTGGCACTATCAGAAACATTCATTATGTTTAAAGTCCTTATTTTTAAAACAAGTCTTTGGAAAGTGAAGTTTGTCCAATCTGTTGACAGGTCAATGGGGTTTGCCCACAGTGAGTTTGTCCTCAGTGCTGGGAATGATGGCGGGCGTCTTGGCATCTACCATGGAATCTATTGGTGACTACTACGCGTGCGCTCGTTTATCTGGCGCCCCCCCACCACCGACTCATGCCATCAATCGAGGTATCGCCGTGGAGGGCATCGGCTGCATCCTGGCTGCACTATGGGGAACTGGGAATGGCACCACCTCCTACAGCCAGAACATAGCTGCACTTGGAATCACCAAGGTAAATAGGTGTCTGCTCAATATAATAAAAAGAGCAGCTTCCCCCTTTTTTTTTTTTTTTTTTAATAGGGGTGCAATTGTGTTGTTTATGCCCCCGAGGTAAAACCCGTTATCACTACCAGCAAAAGTCAAAACCTTGAATAAAAAGCCTTATAATTCAGTATTAATTACAAAATAAATCATGTCCACACAATATTTAAAACTCTTAAAGAGAATAATTTGTCATTTCAGTTCAGACCATCCCCCAACTTGTTCAATAAAAAAAACAAGTTGATCAAACCACAAAGCAGATGGTCGAAAAACTCTTAAAAGAGCTGCTCTGCTCTAGAGTTTGATTACAGTTCATTGTTGTGGCCACAGTGAGACAGTTCCTGCTCACAGATATATAGGGATATATAAGCATGACTTTTAAAACAGTGAATATATGAATATATGTCAGACTTCTGTTAAAAGAAGTTTAGGTGTCCTGAGGTTCTGATGCTGCTCAGTGGATTATCAGAGGGCTGGACTATGAAGAGAGGTAAACAGTTTAGCTGCTATGATGAGCTGAAAGTCTGAGTTTTCAGAATCACATATGAGGATTTCTGAGCCTGTTTAGATCACCATGGTAACAGAGACTGAACTCATCACCTGCTGCTCCAGATCAGGTGATGAGTTTAATTTCAGCTTAAACAGTCAGTAAGAAGCTCCGTCTGTGCACTGATTCTTTTTCCTAATGGAATCACAAATACAAAAACCAGACGGAAGAAAGTTACATATATCATTATAGTTATACCTGCTGCTGTAGGATTTTAAACAAACAGATTGACCAATAACACAAATTAAAAGGTTCTGCCATCATTTTTACACTGATCATATGTTGATCTTTTCATTGTCAAACTTAACCGCAACATAATGTTTATTCGGGGATATATTCTCATTTTATAATTGTAAAAGATATAGCTTATGGATTTTAAGTAATTAGTTAACTCCAAAATTCTCAACAAAAATTAAAAATATGCTTGTAAACTTAAATCGACTCCAAGGAATACATTTTCCTTTTTGCACCAGAAGCTGCAGTTAGACTACAGTACACAGCAAATCCAGGAGGCCCAGATTAACACTGTCAGATTTGATTTCAACACTTTTAAAGTGTCTATATGGGTCCACACCAGAAAGTGTTAATTTAACTCTTTTTGGAGAGTTGGTACCTTAACTCTTATAAAGTGTCAAATATCAAATCTGCTGGAGTTAATAAT
>NC_051440.1:2948119-2955810 GCF_001649575.2 Kryptolebias marmoratus
GCTGGTGGAGTTCAGAGTTCAGAAGTAAAGAGTTATTGATTCCATTTTAACACCTCTAGATTTGATACGTAAACACTTTGTTTTAACACTGGATTTTAACTACTAATAATATACATCCCAGAGTTACATAAACAGAATGTGACTCTGTAAGTGTAAAATTAACTCTGCTTTTGCACAAAGTCTGCTAACACCAAAACATTTAACACTTTTGAATTTGCTGTGAAATGTGAGCAATGTACAAGACAATAATATAAGAAACATATTTTGAACTGATTATACAGGCTCTTCAAAATAATTGGACTATCACTTTAGCATTCAGACACCTGCTTATTGTGAGTGTCATAAACAATAATCCAAATTACAAATGGTTGGTAATTTTACTTGGACATTGTTTCCCAACACTTAGAAATACAACTGTAAACACTGAATAGTCAGCTGATGTATAAATGTAGCAGATTTGCTGATATAAATTGACTGTAATTACAGTTATCAAATAAAGATATTATTTCTAATTATCCTCAATGTGTCAAGACACGGGGAGACTGAGTCAAATCCAGAACGCAGAATCATCATTAAATGAAAATTAATTTAATAAAGTAAAATATAACAAAAACAAAAGGCTGACGTGGCAGCAAAAACAGACTATGACAAAAATACAAAATGACGAGGGGAGGAAGGACGAGAACCAGAACATGAACATGAACATGAACATGAACATGAACATGAACATGAACATGAACATGAATCAGACAGCAACAACAAACAATGAACCGACAGGGAAGTGGAGAAGCTGACCAGGTTTTAAAGCAGAGGGTAATTATGAGAAGTGGGCACAGGTGAGTAGAATATGATTACTAACAGGTGTAGATGGGCGTGGCAGACAGACAGGGGCAGACTGAGGGGAAGTGAATGATGAAACAGAATAATTCACAGACAAGAAAAACAACAAAGTAAATCAAGACAAAACAAAACCCTAATCCTTACACAATGTCATTATTTTTCATCAGGTTTTATGATTTAATTAGACCAGGCTAATTTATTGATTCTCAGACATGTTTTCCGATGTGAGTTTGGGAGTTATAGATGCTCTGTGTTTTTTGATCATGCCAGATTAAAGAATTGGCATAAATAATAACTTGTTAGCCTATAAGCTACAGAGCTGACTAACATTAGCAGTTTTAGGCACAGATATTTGTTTTACTAATTTTCACACAGCCTCTTATTAAATTATGAAAGCCTTGTTTTAACGTACAAAACAAACAAATGTATTTTAAACTCACCACCACAGGCTGCAGGTCTGAGTCTCTCTGAGCTAACACAGCTAACAGCAGAATGAAGCAGCTTCCTTCCCTTCACTTGAAGCCAGAGTTTCTCTTAAACATGGCCAGGAGTGCCAGCATATTATTTCAATGTTTTTAGTTCAGCTTTAGCAGAAGTCGGGGTTGAGGTATTGCAGTCTGCCAGTTAAAAGGTGATGTTGACAGGTGAGCAGGCCCGTTGAGTTTTTTCCACTCCAGAGGATAAAGTGTTGTGGTAAGTTGGTGGAGTGATACACAATCTGTATGGGTTAATTTAAAGTCAAAGTCCTCCTTTGTGGCTCGTCATCACTTTTAGCCATTCCATACATTGGTTGACTGCTAAGATACAGACCCAATCACTTCAGGTGCTTCTGGTGTGCTTTTTTTAAACTAATTTTAATTTACACATTTACATTCACATTTTTGTCTCAGAAATGGATGGAATTTTTATTGTAACTAAGTACAATATTTGAAAAAAAAACATACTCAAGGTAAGTATTCAATTGCTATAATATGAGTAAATGTATTTCATTACTTTTCACCATGGTAGCTGGCTTACAATTGTTATTCATCTTTTTTGACTATGAATCAGACAGATGAGTAAAAACTTTAAGTGATATTACACTATTTAGGAGCACAGGATATCCACGCATTCATAAAATGTAGGACTAAAAGTCCCTTTATGTTGATCCTAACCTCAAACCTCATATGTAGGTGTGTGAGATCCAATGTGATCATCTTTGGGCTAAAACTGGACTGAATAAAGCATAAAAGTGCAAGTTTTGCAAATGCCTACATCTAATTTCATATCAGCATTTGACCATGGTTTTGTTTAAAAAATACATCACTTCACAGGGATTTGAACAGAAGTCTCTTGGATTACAGTGGAGCACACTGCAATTTACACTACACCAACCAGTCATAAACTCTCCCTTAGTTGTTACTCTGATGTATGCATCGTAGGCACCGTTTGTGCTTAGATTTTAACATTTCATATTCTATTTCATAACATTATCAAGCACCCATGCCAAAGTACCTTGTGCCAATTGGAGGCAGAAGAACTTTGTGAAAGTTCCACCAACTAGCTTTGATTGTAATATACCCATATGGTAAGAGTATCAGCACAAAACTCCAACCACGAAATGCGAACCACAAACGAAATGGTAAGGGTGAAGTTCATGGTGGGGATACAACTTGAGGAATACAACTTAACAGACACTTCTCAGTGAAATACCAACAGGAATTATAAGAAAAATAAACATTCACCATCCAAAAGTTACATAAACCAAACAACTGCCAACCCTTTCACTATCTATTTTTCATTCATTTGAAAAACATTTCTGTCAACACAATGAAAGTAGATCTACAATAGTACTCAATTCTGTCTGGTATGTATGTCACTATCAGACTTTTAAAAGAGTTTAAAATTCTTCTTGCTTTAGTTGAAGTTAATTTTGACATTTAACGCAGGTCAGGTAGTACACATTGGGTTTGTTCAAACTTGTTCTGCTATGAACAGATCACTTTTTACGACATAAACTTTCTAGTTTTGTTTTTTGTTTGTTTTGGACATGTGCCACATGCCAAAGTGACTGAACCACTACATCTGGCACAGTAAAGGTTAACGGCTACCTTCACGCTAAAGTAATCAAAACAGCTGGCTTTACAGTAGTGATCTTTTCTTTTTTTGTGAAAATACAAGTAGGTATTAACTTTTTAACTGTCTGCTGAGAGACATGCAAGGGTCACATCAGCAAGCTCTTTTATAATTACTATTTAAATTCTACTATGGGGATATAGAACGGAATTTAATAAGTATGTGCTGTAGAATTTTTTTTATTTTCTTTGTAACCAAAAATTATTAATTAATAACTTACTTTTTGTGTGTTTCATGTATTGTCCCCAGTTTTAGACTATATCAATACAGCTCTTAGACAACAAGGTTATTTATATGTATCCTATGTCCCTCTATTTGAGCAGCTAGTTAGGTGCTACTGCATGCCATACCAAGGTGAAGAAAAATAAACTAAATGACCTCTGAATTTTAATAAAATAAAAGCTCATATGTTTTGAAATGGTTTTCTATAGAGTTCTTCTGAGTAGTGGGTTTTATACTTACAGCAGACTGCAGTCTGCAGAATTAATGGTTCTGTTCAAAAGTAGTACTAATAAAGGTCTAGGATTTTTTGAAAGAATCCATATTTCCCCCCGGCTTTCATGCCAGAGTTTAAACTAAGATCATCCTATCAGAAATGAAAGAGTTGTGGCTGTTTTGGTAAAATGTTGTAAGTGATATTATGCACGATCATGTGATAGTGCAAGAGCTCTCACAATTAATTAGCGCTTAAAGTATGTGTTGAGAATGACTCTTAGTCATTGGCTATAACTTCCATATATATATAGTTAAAGTTGGATGTTGCAGTAGCTAATTTCTAGCCATTTTTGTGCTTGTATTGGTGTGATTCCAGAAGTTAATCAGTTGTAGATGTACATCCGATGAATAGTTTGTGAGAGATTCCTTAAAATCCATCCAGTGGTTCATGAGATATTTTGCAAACAAGACAAACATAGACAGACACAAGCAAATACATTATCACCCAAATATGAAATATCCATCCTGACTGATTCTGTCACAAGTGGGCAGCCTTATATACAAATGTTCACATCTGGCATCAGATCTCAATTATCTGTTTAAGATGCAAATAAACACGCAGCCACGTCACACAGCAGAGCAACAAACAGAGCTGATGTGCCTGTAAAATCACAAACACACTCACCTGAACTATAGCATTATGTTAACATTGTTCAGAGTCACTCTAGTTGCACTTATTAAGTTATTTACACATTTATTGATAAGCTTAATTACCAAACAGATGTGATATGAGGGAAGTAAAAGGGCCTAAAATACTTTGTGACTTCAGTGACTTAGCGTCAACACAAAAACACTAAAACGTATAACTCATAAAACATACTGTTTTCTGATAATCCAGTAATTGATATAGTTGATATAATATTGACAAAAAGTGTTTTAATTGGCAAGAACTCTAACAATGAAACAATAAAATTTTAAAAAATCATTTGACTCTATTTATATCCACCTTATTTCTACAGATCACGTGTAAATTATGGAGAACACAGTTTCCTCTATTACCTGTTACTCTTCAAATGTGTTTTTAATTACACATGCCTCTTCAACTATCAAGTACTGATAGAGGATGACATGAAAAAATGCTAAATATTAGCATAATTGATTGCTCAGAGACACATCCTCACCTCCTTATTGGATTCTAACCAATAAACAAAAATGGATGATATATATTAATGCTCTTAATTAATGAACAATGCCCATCAAATCTATGTCACATTTTATTGTACATTTATTTTCTCCAGGTTCAGTTAAAAGTGTATCTGGAAATGCAGTTTGACAAGAACTAGAGAAGCACACATGATCCCAAGATTAATAGATAATCTTGTCATATAATAATAACAAACCCTGCCACTAACATGACCTTTAAAAATAAGATGATGATCATAAAGCACATAATGAATCAGCCAACAACCCAACTGGTAAAAAACATAGGGCAGTCATCAACATTTCATCTCAGGTACAGTAAGCACCATTTGCAATGTATAATATTTAAAAACAACTAAGAACAACAGACAGCAGTTTTATTGAAAACTGAAAGCTTTTAATATTCCAATAATGTGAGGACACACACCTAAACCTGTTATTTTTTTTATAACAATTTATATTTTGATCTTTTTTTATTCTTTTCACTTGTTTTATTAATGTTCAACAGTAAGCTTATTTTTATTTCTTTGTGTCCTTTGGGTGGAAAACAAACTGCATTGACGATAAAACCCTGGAAGTTTGTTATTGTATGTTGACATGATGCATATTAAGTTTTAATGAAAAAAAGTTGAAGTTGAAGGTCTCTACAGTAAAGATCAGGTTGTGCAGCACACACAGTGAATTAAAGACAAAAACAAAATATTGTTGAGGAAAAACCTGAGTCTTTTCACTTTTTACTGGAAATAAATTCACCTCTTAGCTTAAATGCACCTGAATAAATATTGAGTGTTTCAGTTTTGTCTTCTCCCAGCACCACTGTCAGGTTGCCACCTCCTCTCTGGTGGACTGCCAGCAGAGAATCATACATCAGTCTTCAGGTTGTCTATTTAACGAAACCAGCAGACTGTGTTGAATGTTCCTTTGGCACAATCCTACATCCTGAACAGCACTTTGGCAACAATGGCAAGGAACGACTTCATTTAACAGGTACAAAATTCCAGCAGAACCAGAACCAGGCACATGATGGGTTGTCATCTGCCTTGACCACTAGGGTTTGAGAGGACAGGAAAGACAGACAGCACAGGACTGGTCCGGGTATGTTTCTATGGGAAGAAAAACGTCTTAAATGTCTTAAAGCAGCTGGTTGAGCCTGATTTTAACAATTCTGGTTCTTGCATACATAGTCAAGAGCAAATCACTGGCACCCAAAACAGGTCAAACCTCTTGTACAAACCTTTTATACACATTCAAGCAAACATCATATTGTGGATTTGAACACCACATGACATAGTTACAAGAACTGAGTACTACCATAGCCTGCTTTATCACGTTTAACATAGAATGTGTTGCAAAACCACTGCCTGTGTGCCAATATGGGCCAGTTTTCAATGTAAATAAGCATAGACATCTATGTAAATAACCATTGATGCAAAAATAATGTGGTGTAACCATTTCCAACAATTAACTTGAAGCACTATTGTTGCAGCTGTTATGAAAGTAGGAGATGACGGTTAAACTCACAAACTTTATTACAGTAATGGCCATCATGCTTAGCGTCATTACAGAATGTCTCATCTGTTCTGTATCTAACTCTTTTCTTCTTTTCTTTATCACAGTCTCTTCTGTCCTAAGCTGTCTGTCATAGTTTGGTATTTTCAGTTTGTTGTTTTGATTATTGTCTTGTTTCAGTTTAGTTTTCCTGTTCATGCCCTGTCACTCTCCACCTCCCCAGTACTTTTCCTGTTATGTCTGCCACGCCCATCTCCACCTGCTTGTAATTATTCTCACTCACCTGTGTCCATTTTCCTCATTATCCTCTGTCTTTAAGAACCGGTCACTCTCATTCACTCCTCACTGGATCATTCCGCTTTGTCTGCTCTTTGCCATGCCATGTCTTGCCTTGCATCTCATTTTGGATTTTGTTAGTGTTAGTTTTGCTGCCTCGTCAGCCCTTTTGTTTTTGTCTGTTTATTTAAGTAATAAATTAGTTTTCATTATTCTTCCACCATGAGTCTGCGTTCTGGGTTCGCTGCCATAGTCCCACCTTCTGACACTGTCACAGTAATGCCCCCCAGCTACTTTAAGTAATAGCAGCAACAGAACAGAATATAACTGCATCCACTGTGCAAACCTTACAACACATCTCCTGTTATCCACACAAACAGCCTCATTCAGAAAAATTATTATTACTGTAATGCAAAAAAAAAATGTCTCCAATTTATCTTTAACCTTTTAGTTGGCAAAAGTGCTATTAATTACAAATAAAGGCTTTCAACTGAAATTAGCTAAAAAAAAATAAGACTTTTGTTCACATTCTTTTACTTTTCTTTACAACCTTTTTTTAAACCAACCCACTTTCATCACATAGTGTTTTGTCCAGGTTGGTTGTTATGTTTATTCAATTTATTAGTGTTGTATAAATACTGTGTTCTGCCAATTTTAATTAAGAATGCTTTATTCTTGCAAGAAGGAACATATATTGAATTCACAAAGAGTACAATGATAATGCTCAAAGAAAGCTTCTCTGAGCCAGTCTTTACATAGTCTTCCAAGGTATCATATGACAATGGAATTTAAAAAGGAAAATCCTTAGTACTTTCCCCAGAGCAACTAAGTGACTTAAATAGTTGCGTTTTCACATTCTGCATTAAGTGTGAGGATCTGGGGTTGGCTCCGCCTTCTGGGCAGTGCCACTAATCATTCCTCCACAGGTGTTCCAGTTTCCACTGACGAGACCAGCTGGTATTTAAGCAGCAGGCTAGGATCAGATCTTCGCTGGAGCATCAAACCTTCTGGTTAGATTCTCCGCCACAGCGTCTAACCTAACTTGTGCTCTCGAGCTAATCACGTTCTCTGTTCTGTGCCTACGATTCAGGTTTTGCCACGTTACGACTACAGGTCGGAGGAACTACTTACCTGGATACTCACGGAGACGTACCTCGCTGCTACCTGACTCTTCTTGTAACCCACTGGAACCACTTCACTCCTCCTCGACGACACAACCTCCCGTTGGGACCTGTAAGCAAATAAGAGACATTATAATCTTCACTACCATCTTGGAAGTCTACCGGTACTCGAGACTCACCCAGTTCTCCTTCCCT
>NC_051440.1:2955910-3008528 GCF_001649575.2 Kryptolebias marmoratus
ATAAGAGACATTATAATCTTCACTACCATCTTGGAAGTCTACCGGTACTCGAGACTCACCCAGTTCTCCTTCCCTTGCAGACTCCACCTGGAAAGGATCCTTGTACATAGTCTCACCTGTAAAATAAACGCACTTACCTTTATCTTGGTCTCCGTGTTTGGTCTTGGTCGCGCTCTATGGACTGCCACTCTCGGGTTCCTGACATTAAGGGTTATCATGCAATCTTTTTCTTTGAACTACTGGTATCCAAAGAATTACCCTATCTCTTGCTCTAGGGTCTTTGTGAGGTCTCTTTTTTCATCTGGTACAAAAAGAAACTAAACTTTTGAAATTCCTTCTTACATGGCCATTCTTAACTATGCGAAAGAGTCATAAATACCTTAAGTTAATGTTGCATCCACGTCACACAGTTCATATCATTCTCATTTAAGCATTGAAAACAATATTAGCCTTTTTTTTCTCTAACATTGGTGCATGTCTGCCCCTTTGCAAAACTGTTTGTTGTGATGTCTGCTTTGTGCTGAGGGGTACCTCTGCTGTATCAGCTCTTGGTGTTTCATTGGAGCAAAGCAAAAACTCTCGTACACTGCATTTTTTTCCTGTTACTGCGAGCATGTCATGGTGTTTGGTGAAGGAGGCAAACCCAGTATGCACACTCATGATGAAAATAAACTAATTTATTTAGAAACGAAAAACAAAGAGCTGACGGGGCAGCAAACAAAACCTAAACTAAAACAGGAACTAAACAGGAACAAGATTACCAGGACACCGGGGCGTCGAGAAGCTACAACAACCAGAAAGACAGCGGAGGCAAGGATATGACAATGAACCAGCAAGTAAGTGGAGAAAGTGACCGGGTTTTAAAGACAGGATAATGACGGGAAGTGGGAACAGGTGAGTGATTACAATTGTAGGCAGGTGAAGATGGGAAAACCAGAGACTGTCTGAGGAGGAGTGAATGTAGCAGGAAATATAGACACGAGAAACAAGAACTGAACTAAGACCAGGATAAACACAGGAACCAAATAATCAAAACGCAGAACACACAATATAAACCCAAACCCTAACAGAACAAATGAACTCAGTCCAGTCTGATGGTGTACTGACAAAGGATTGCTGTACTGGGTTTATCCTTTTCCCACATAAAAAGGCTTCTTCACCCTGACCATAGCTTCAGCAATGACTGGGTTTAGCTCCTCTCTTATTGTTTGTGTAATGTGCACCTCATTGGTCCTGATCGGTCTTCCTCTGAGAAGCTGGAAAGGGGATTCACCAGTTGTGGCATGAGATGAAGCCTGGTAGCTGTGAAGCCTTTCAGTGACTGCAGGCTTCCAAGATCATTAGTAAAGTAAAGTGAAAATTTATTTGTATAGCACATTTCAGCAGCAAGGCATTCAAAGTGCTTCACATCATAAAAACATCAGTAGAATCATTACAATCATCAAAAATATCATTACAATCATCAAAAAAAAAAAATCATAAAAATCATTGAGCAGATACACTTGATAATCATAAGGAGATGGTCAATATGTAATACGATATTTTGTTCAGAGCAGCTTTTCACCTGAATTTGTTTGCGGACTACTAATCAAAGGCAGCTCTAAACAGGTGAGTTTTCAGCCTTGATTTAAAGGAATTTAGTGTTTTGGCTGTTTTGCAGTTTTCGGGAGTTTGTTCCAGATTGATGGTGCGTAGAAACTGAAAGCTGCTTCTCCATGTTCTGGTTCTGGGGATACAAAGTAGACTAGAATCAGAAGACCTGAGTGTTCTGGAGGGTTGATACGACGATAGTAAGTCTTTATCATTATTTAGCTTGTACTGCCTGAATAGTGTCTTTTAGCACTCTGTTAAAGTGTTACACACATTTGCCTGAGGATGGTAAACATATGTTCTTATGTGCTTAATGCCACATTCCCTCATGAAGTCAGCAAAAGCAGAAGATGTAAACTGTGGTCTGTAATCAGTTGGGATGGTGCAAGGGTTTCCTTCACATGCAAAAAGAGAAGTTAGGAAAGCCACAACAGTGTTGTTTGTAGCATTAGAAGTAAATGCTATTTCAGGCCATTTACTAAAATAATCAGCAACAATGATGGCCAACCTGCACTCGTACAAGCGGTTTTGTCCCATACCTGACAGATGGTGCATGACGACAGGACTAAATCGTCCATATTATCACATTTTAATTTAGCATTTTTTATCATTTGACAGGTGTTAATCAGATCCACATATGAAACAATGACATTGCTCTTTATGACTCTTCTGGTTCTAATAAACATGGAGTGGAACTTTGAGCTGTTTGAATAGTGGGTAGAACAGACACTGTTCCTCTGGACCCAAGCAATGCAATAAAACAACACGTAATCTTTCATTTGGCCATGCGTCTCCTCAAGCATTTATGACAAGTATGTAATTTTTGAATATTTTCTGCCATGTTGTAAAAAGTATTTAAGCTCACCAGTGTGATGCAAAAAAGGTGGTGGACTGTACTGAAGTGCTCATCCTCGTCACAAATTTTGTTGTGATTTTAATGAAAATAGGAGAAGAGTGTTCAACTCTTAAACGTCATTACAGTAACTGTACCATTATGTCAAATGCCAAAACAGAATACAATATCTTGTCTCCTCTGTTTCTTACTCTGATATTTTCTTTAACACTCTTCTGCCCTACACTGTCACAGTCCTCTTGCAACACAAAGTAATAACAGTAACCAAACAGACCATAAATGCATTTGCTGGGAAACCTAAAAACACAACAACTATGTTTTTTTATTATTATTTCTTGCTTTTCTCCATTTGGTGACAGATGAAAGATAGGGAATTATTTTTTGCCAGTGTTTGGGTGCATTTATCTGTCTAGTTGGCAAACTATCTCATAAGCCACTGGACAGATTCTATTGAAACTCTTAGAAAGTAATCACTGTATGTACATCCACAATTGATTATCATTTGGAGTCAACTTAATCCAAGATGGCTCCCACAGCTAAGCAATCTTACCAAAGACAAAAATGGTTATAATTTAAAAATGTTCATAATCAATTTAACAGAAACTGAGTTCAAATTTGGTATAGCAATAGCTGAGAGTTATCTCCAAAATATAATCTGAGCAATAACTGATCACATATAATTTGTTTTTAAAACTTTGCCATAAACCATTATTTTCAACTCTGTGAGTCTGTCAGCAAAATATCTCCTGAACCACTGGACAGATTTAATAAAATTAGAAAGTATTTCATGTATCTACATCTAAAACTGATTAACTTTTATAATCAACCCAATCCAAAATGGCTGCCATGACTAATCAATCTTAGCCAACACAGAAATTACCCAAATTTTGCCAACTTTACAGATATTGGGTTAAAATTTGATGTGTTAGTAGCATCTGCAACACATACTGTGATTGGCGTAAACAAATAAACCACTCAAGATCAATGACTTGAGATCTTGCATCACGTTATTTTTAAGGTTTGACCTAAAAGTTTATGTCTTCTTCTTTTCTCAATTTAAGATGATTAAACATCTGGCATGAAAGGCAGCAGGCAATATGCATTCCTTCAAGGAACAGTAAGCCTTTCTAATCTTTTATTTGAATTGTTTCAACTGGCAGAAATTCACTCTTGAGTGTGCCCTATTTTAAAGTATGGATAGCTTAACTCCCCTGTGTGTTCTTCCTGATTCTCCAAACTGCAGTCGCTGTAACTGCAGACTGCAAAAAACCCATTTCAGAAAATTGCCTCTATTGCCTAAATGTGTCGCCAGCTTGTCTAAGACTGGTGTTAAAAAAAGAGACTGAAAAATTATCAAAAGCAAAACACACATATTGAATACCAGAAATAATTGAATAAATTCATGGAGCTGCAACCATTGAGTATGCAAAGAGTCATGTCTTCTTTAGCTCTGTGTGATTTGGTTGGAAAGGTTCAGTTGTAACTCCCAGGCAGAGACTATAAACATAGTAAACAAGGTCAGGTAGAATTTTGCTTGCCCACTTAAATAATGCCCTTGGTTAAAATTAATGAAGAGAAGCCCATATTTAGAGATGATTTAATAACTGTTCATTGTTTTATGCTTATGAGTGAATCTTAGTGTCTGAACTGATCATTATACTGACAGACATGTAATTGGAAGAGGAGTCAAGGGTTTTCAGCAGTCTATGGCAGGGGTGTCCAATCCTGGTCCTCGAGGACCACTCTCCTGCATGTTTTGTTTGTTTCTCTGCTCCAACACAACTGATTCAGTGGTTAAATTACATCTTCATGTTCTGCAGAAACCTGTTAATTACTCATTGATTCAAATCAGCTGTGTTGGAGCAGAGAAACAAGTAAAACATGCAGGATAGTGGCCCTCGAGGACCAGGATTGGCCACCCCTGGTCTATGGGGCACTTTAGTTAGCACATAGCCTGGGATTCCTTTCTATTTTAGTCACTACAAATGCAAACGCCAATCAACGTAATTTAACATGTGACAGTTAATTATTAACAGTGAGGTAGTTGTTATTGCAACCTTTTTACCTTACTGTAGGAAGTCCCGTCTTTCAGCGAGACACAATATCCACACGTTTTTTTTACCTTCCAGACAAAAAAAAATTTAAATAAAGTACAGTATACATTGGTGATCTCTATTGAAACTACCTGGCTAATATTTAAACTGAAAGACACCCATTACTGTCAGCTTCTATAAGCCTCTGCTTAGGCTGTTCAATAGAAGACATAAAAAGGAGAAACCTCCACTGGACTTAGGTTTTAAAGTGCTGGTAAAGCAATTATTTAACTGTCTTCAGATTCTGGCAGGGCAAAAAGAAAACAAACAGCAGGAATATTTACAGAGAACTAAAAACTAAGAAAAAAATCCATAAAAATGTCTTTATGTGTATTTTCTTGGCAAACATTGACTACACTGAAACTTTCCACTTTTTTATTAGTAACATTAAACTGAAAAAGATTTATGTCTCACAGTATTACCAGATATATAGCCTGCACACACATTTTTAGATTTCCATAGCTGTCTATAACTTTTCAGAATCCCATAAAATTTTAGTCTCTACTTCTATTTAAAATTCCTCTTGAATGGTGAAGAATAAAAACAGCAGTGAATGGTTATTTCAGGGTCTTATTGTAGATTTCAACAGGTTTGTTTCATCCTCTGTTTCACTCATTGCTACATGCAGTTTTAAAGAAATGCATTGTACATTTTTGAACTATATATTGTATTGGTAAAATGAATGGGTAAAATGCTTAATTATTAACCAATAATAAATTAAATAATTTTCCTTTGAGAAGGGTGATGGTCAAAAAAGATTAAATACCATAGTTTATGCTGGGGCAGCTGACAATGTGAGTATGAAGCAGGTTAAAGTACGTATGAAGAAATCTGCGACAGATAGCTCCTTTTCCAACCCAAAAAGCGTGACTAATGTGACTAAAGTTACAAATATACTGTGACTTGAAGGAAGTACAAATTGACATGGAGCCCTATAAGGATAGCACAAAACTGTTAATCACCTTGCATCTCAGCTGTCTCTTGTTAAGCATTGCTTGTCAATGTACAATAAAAAAACAAAAATGATTATAGTGTAGTTTTCTCATTGAATGTGTTGTTAATTGTAACTAAAATTGGTGCTGTAAGTCCTGAAGATGGACTTTTTGATCTCAGTCACTGGAAAAGCTAGAAAAATAGGCGAAGTTTCATTTTTTAGTTTTCCTTCAGTCATGAAAAACTATAATTGTAATTATAAACGTGTAAAAAAATGTTTAATGTTGAAGATAGGCGTTAAGATGCACAAAGTTATACACTGACAACAAAGCCTATGTGCTAGAGCTGAGTCTTGGAGAGCATCAGCCAAATTTAACTCCTGGTGGTGTCGTAGTACATTAACTTACAAACTTTGTATTTAAACCACTCACTTCATGTGGTTTTGTTGCCCCCTCACACCCCTAGAAAAAAAAAATCTGATATACTGATGCATGAACTCCACAAAACCCTTATGGAGTCCTGTGGTATCAGGCAATGAACAGTTAGCTGCAGATCCTTTAAGCCCCAAAAATTGTGAAAGAGGCCCCTATGGATCAAATACCTTATTTAACATTTCACAAATGCATAATTGGACTAAACTTTGTGCAATTTGAAGGTCAGTTCAACAATTTGAACTTTTTGACAAATCACTCCTGAACATTTTTTTTAGCATTTCAAAGAACATTGTCCTGCAGAACGTGCCACTTGTTCCCATGGGGTTCTTGTTGCCATCTATGAAGGAGTCTATACTGTCCACAGCAATGGTTATTAAGTTGGTTTGGGGTTTCTCTACCTGTCTTTGTCTCTCTCTCTCTCTTTTGAGGGCTTCAGAAGAGTTAAAGCATGGGCTCATCTGTGACCTCGACCTTTGACCAGATCACCTCCAAGATTTAATCACTTTCTTCTTGTGACAACCCCAACATTTCATGAAAAGTTAATCCAAATCTGTTCATTAGTTTTTAAGTAATCTTGCTAACAGATAGGCATTTGTACAGGCAGACAGACAGACGGACAAACAAACCAACACTACCGAAAATATAACCTCCTTGGAAGAGGTGATTATAGCAAATAGCATTTCATTATCAAAACTTATTTTCACAAGTTTTCCCTATGTTTTCATAGATAACGTTTGCCTGCTGTTAATGGTAGACTGAACTATCTACTAAACACATTCCATCATGTTTTCATTGTTCTTTTATGCTAGGTTGGCAGCAGACTGGTCCTCCAGACAACAGGAATTCTGATGATAGCTCTAGGGATCTTTGGGAAGTTTGGAGCTGTTTTTATCACCATCCCAGATCCAGTCATTGGAGGCATGTTCCTTGTTATGTTTGGCATGATTGCAGCAGTGGGAATATCGAACCTCCAGGTAAACATTTACATAGCATGTTTGGCTTATTTATGACTGGGTTAATTATGTAAAAGATGGTTAAATGGTTTTAGTAGGAGCTTTCACATATAAAATGTAGTTTCATGTGCTTAAAAATACAATCTCAAATCATCTACCAAAAATATGAGAATTTGGGGTTCATCTCTGTATCTTAGCTCATCCTGGGAATGTGATCTCTGAGCATAAATCTTTGAATTTCCTGGAATTTGTTGGAGTTATTATCCCAGTTTAGGGAGTTAAGGATCCAAGTGTTCTAACACCACTGGCACCATTATAGCTTTAACTTTTCACAACTTCTCTACTTTCTGTATACCTCAAGCGTTTTGTGTTCTTTCTATTTGATTTGGCTGCTGTTTGGGATCACTACATCTATAACAACTTCCTTCTTTGGTAGTTTGTCAACAATCACAAACTACCAAACTGAGAACCAATTATAGGTCAGTTAGCCATCCCCACTTATGCCATTTTTTTCCCCACTAACTTTATCCCTTGTCTACACTGCCATTGAGAGTTGAGTAAACTTAGACTGAGTAGATGCGCTGATCAGGTGGACTGATACATACAGCAGCCTCAGCACTGTTGACAGATATACAGTCTATCTATGCTACCAAAAACCTTCCCCCCTTTGGATGCTTTACCCTTTTATTGATAATAATAAATCAGTCATTGTCAATATCAATTTGCTGTTTTGAAAAAAAAAAAATCAACATTTAAAAAACCAGAAGACCCTCTTCAATGTCAAAATGAAATGAAATTTCTACAAAGTAATGCCAAATAAACAAAACTATATAATGACAAATAAGTGGTTGTATAAATATTCGCTCCCTTTAAAATGACTGTCCTAATTCAACTCAGAGAAAAGATTAGTAAAAAATACAAGTCAGGATTATGTCCAAGGCCCTAAACATCCCCAGGAGTTCTGGTAAATCTGTCATCAAAAAATGGAAGGAATATGGGACATGTGAAAATCTACCAAGACTAGGCTGTCCTCACAAATTGAATAACCGTGCCTGAATGAAGACTTTTGACTCTTTTTCAGTACACTGTGCTCTATGACTGATGGGATTAAAAGTGAGAGTACCATCGAAGGTCTCTAGCACTGATGGCCATTAATGCCACCCACAAAGATGTCTTTTGAATGATTAACATTAGAACATGTTGTTTCTCTCCTGTTAGCTGGGGAAATACCACAAATGTGTGATGTGTGCAGTTAGGTGCTGTATCATAAAAACATGATGAGGACATAATTTTGGGGGAGGATGGAAAAAACCTGCTTCCATTTTATATAAAATCCTTAAATGATTTATTTACCTTTAACAGCCAGCTTCCTACTAAGACCCAAATGACAGCCTTCCCTCCTCCACCATAAACAAAGTAGGAAGATATCTGGCAGAACATTTGTTGAAACTGGAAAATATTGCATGGCTCAAATAGCCAATGATAACTAATAATAACTTTGTGCTGGGTTTATTTGCCTAAGACTGTAACTGTTCGGCTCTTTTCAAAAGGTTTCATGCTGCTCTTTTAATGAGCGGTAAAAAAAACAAGCAGTAGGAAGTCCAAGGGAGCATTTGCTAGAATGTAACACCCAAAGCACAGAAATCTTTGCTTTGGTCTTGCACAAGGCTGAATTCACCAACTCATTATTGTGAGGATTTCTGTCCCAACATGGCATTTTTTTTCTGTAAAGAGTTTCTTTCATCAGTCTTTGTGAAAAGTTGTAACACTATACGATTAGCAAGTTTGTTTGCAGCAAAGAACTAGAGTTCCCTTGAGTATAAGTTAAAAGTGGCCAAAAAGTTTCTAGGTTTTTGCATTTCAGGAAGATTAATGAAGTAAGACGTGAAACCTAAAGCAAATAGAACATATAAAAAATCCAAAATGGGTCAAGTTTCATTTTGCACAAGTCTGTATATGTTTGTGTGTTTTGTCTACGTATACACTTACTGGCCATTTAATAAGTTACACTTATTCGGTCGCTTGTTAACACAAATGACTAATCAGCCAATCACATGGCAGCAACTCAATGCTTTTAGGCATGTAGACGTAGTGAAGATGACTTGCTGAAGTTTAAACCAGGCATCATGAATTTATTACTACTTAGAGTAATAGAGATACATGGTTCAACAGAGAGATGACTTTCCATTAGTCTGGCTACACAGAAACTAAACAGAAACCTGGGGTTGTTCTTATTCTCTTCTATTAAAGATGAATAATATACACTTCTAGCTTCAAAAAGTGCTTTCTTGTATTTTAGCAAGCCATCTCTCTAGGTTAAATGATAGTGGAGTGCTATTTTTATTTTCAGCTTTCTAGATTTATGTTTTAAAATAAGAAATTCTGAATGAAACCAAGGATCCAGCTTCTTCTGACTGGTCACTTTCTTTTTCAGAGGAGAAATTTTCTTAAGTGATGTTTGCATTGAAGTTGTAATGTTATCAACAAGTGTGGACATTTTGGGTGGACTCTATTTAATTATTAAAGGCTATGTTTAAGCTATCACTTTCAACATTCACATAAATATTGAAATCTTCCACTATTATGACTTTATCAGTATTCAATAATATAAAATCAAACAGAAAACTGAAA
This sequence comes from Kryptolebias marmoratus, assembly GCF_001649575.2. Taxonomy (NCBI): domain Eukaryota; kingdom Metazoa; phylum Chordata; class Actinopteri; order Cyprinodontiformes; family Rivulidae; genus Kryptolebias; species Kryptolebias marmoratus. The sequence continues at coordinate 2,965,398 of NC_051440.1, forward strand.
AATTCAGAGTAAGGGCCTGGTGGACAATATATAACAAGTAAAAGGATAGGAGAGACTGAGGGTTAAAGACTCAAAAGAATTTTAACTAACAATTGGTTTAGCATTAATCAATAATCCTGACTAAAAACAAGCAGCTACTCCTCCACCTATTCCTCCACCTCGACCTGTTGTTCTATGAACACGAACACTTAGATAATTAGCAGGAGTGGATTAATTTATACACACAAAATCCTCCTGTTGTACGCAGGTTTCTGTAAGACAAAAAAAATTAATGTGATAATTAGTTATCAAATCATTAACTAACAAAGACTTAGAGGAAATAGATCTTACGTTCAATAATCCACATTTAATGATTCTATTTTTATGCCCTGATAAAGTAACAGTGTTCAATTTTAGAAGATTTTTATGATTTAATTTGGGCTGTGGGCAAGCTGACGCTGTTTCAATGGGGGTCTGGGTAACAGAGGAGAAGCAGCGGAGAAGTGTAAGACTACAACTCTGCTTCCTGGACTGGACCCTGGGTTGTCAATTTTTACACACAACCATCTCTAGGCTTTACAGAAAGTGATCCAAAAGTGAGATAATTTACACTGAGCGACATTTGTGTGGACATAAAAAAGCAGTGTTAATGTCAGGCGAGAATGGGCAGACTGGTTGGAGATGACAGAAAGTCAACAGTAGCTCAAATAACCACTCGTTCCAAACAGAGGTCTGCAGAATGCCATCTCTGAACCCACAACATGTCCAACCTTGAAGCAGATGGGCTGCAGCAGCAGAAGACCACATTGGCCACTCCTATTAGCCAAGAAAAGGAATTTGAAGCTACAGTTTACACAGACTCACCAACAGTGGAGAGCAAGAGATTGGAAAACTTTACCTAGTCTGAGACTTGTCTGATGAGGAATGTTTCCATCATCTTGTTGAATCTATGTCACAAAGAGTTAAGGTAGTTTTAAAGGCGAAAGGGGTCCAACCCTGTACTCCCAAGAGTACCTGACAAAGTGGATGTTAAGTGGATGTAGACTCCTGACCATCTTACGTAATTGTGTGGAAAGAATCTTTCTTTGTTTTCCAATTTGATCAACTTGTGAGAGCACAATATTAGTCTGGATGACCCTGCTCGGGCCTTTGATGACAGTACTATTACATTGTGATTAAATAAATGCAAATCCCTTACCAAAATAGAAATCAGCACATTTTTCCATATTATTTCTAATCAGATTTTTGATTAGTACAAAACAGTAACCAGTTTAGTCAGAACAACAAAATAATGGCTTTCATCTGAGAGTCAATAAACCAATTTAGGTAAATTGTGTGACACAATCTCCTTTTTTTTCTCTCCAGTATGTGGATCTCAACTCTTCACGTAACCTCCTCATCCTCGGCTTCTCCACATTCAGTGGACTTGTGTTACCTACCTGGTTTCACTCCAATCCCGGTATCATTGACACAGGTAAATTTACAAGTGCTCACTCAAACATCTTTCAGGTTAAAAAGAAAACAGCACAATTATTGATTATTTGAACTAAAAAACAAAGAGTCATGAAGTCTTGACAGTTAGAAAAAGACACTTTCACACTGATGGATCATTAAACTGTCATGGGAAAAGGAAACTTTACTCATTAAATTCTAGGGCTTTACGTATCAGGGCATGGTAAAATAATCTTGTTTTTACCAGGTTTTAAAACAATTTGAATCTCACCTTGAGAGTACAAAAATCCACAAAGATTCCACCGTGTTATTATTTAATAAACAAAAACAAAGCCAAAATAGAAAAGCTGTGAGTGAAAAGCTATGTCCATTCTATGAACTATCTCATAGGACCACCTTTAGCAGTAATTCTGCCTGCATAGGTTCTCTCTGGTTTTCTCAGACAGACCAAAAACATGCATCTTAGATTAATTGGCAACTCGAAATTGTCACCAGATGTGAGTAGGAGGATGAATGGTTGTCTGTCTCATTTGTCTGTGTATAGCCCTGTGATGGACTGACAATCTGTCCAGGGTGTACCCCACCTCTTGCCCAATGATGGCACCAGCTCCAAAGCGACCCTGCAAAGACAAGCATGTAAGGAAAATGGATGGAACTCAGAAGTCATTTTTTGAATGAACGGTGGCTTAATAACTATATATACCCAGCAGCACATTTACGAACTTGTAGAACCACCTCTAGCAGCAATAATTCTCAGTAACTGTTTACTGTCTGACTTTACCAGTCTCTTACATGGTTTGGAGGAATTTTGGCCCTCTTTTCTTTACAACATTGCTTCAGTTCATTGAAGTTTACAGACATTTTTTTCTGCATAGTTCTCCATGAGAACCATGGCAGAGGCTCGACACTTTTTTTTTTCAGTCATTCTGTTGTAGATTTGCTGCTGTGTTTGTGATCATTCATCACCCAGTCTGGCCAAAGCTTCAGATGTGAGGTCTCACATTGACTGTAGAATAGCTTGGTCTACAGAGCAGTTCATGACCAACTCAATGCTTGTAAGGTGCCCAGGTCCTATGGCTGTAAAACAAACAAATCATTAGTCCTCCACCACTGTGCTTGACAGTTGGTATCATGTATTTGTGCAGGTATGCTGTGTTTCTCCAAACATGATACTGCGTATTATAGATAACATCTCTATTTTGGTATTTTCTATCAAAGGACATTGTTCCAGACGTCTTGTGATTTGTTCAACTTTGCAAATAGAATTTGTGCTGCTATATATTATTTTATTTTTTGAGAAAAGTTTTCTCGTGGCAACTCTTCCAAAAAAGCCATATTTGAGCAGTTTTTTTTTTCTAATTGTCCTGTGATGCATTTTAACATTTATTCTGCTAACTGAGGCCTGTAGAATCTGAGAGACAGCTCTTGATTTTTTCTTGAGCATTGAATGGTCTGAATTTGCTAAGGCATTCTGAGAAAACTGGCAACTATTCTTAATGTTTCCACTTGTGAATAATTATGTCAAAATTGTTTGGAAATAACCTTTAACACTTCCAGATTGATGAGCGGCAACAGTTGCCTCTTGAAGATCATTGCTTAGGTTTTTTCTCCTTTGCGTTGTGCTATCACACACCTGTATGCTCCACAGCAACAAACTGCCAAAATTCCTACTTTTATGGAGGTGATCACACTGATGATGATTAGTTAATCAATAGATTTGATCAGCAGCTCTTGACGTTTGAATTTAATAAACTGAACCTCCTAAATCCTGTGAAAGCAGCAAAGACGGACTTAGTTTTCCACACACAGCTTTTCCATTTTGATCTTGTTTTCGTGTGACAAATCATGATATGGTGAAATCTGTGGTGTATTTTGTACAATAGAGGTTAGAGTAAAAAAATGGTAAAACCTGGTAAAAACAGATTATTCTTATTATGTCCTAATATGTAAAACCTTTGAATTGAAATAGGGTGCACTTTCTTTTTCCCTTGACTGCTTTACCTTTTCACCTCGGTCTCTCATTATTATAGTCATAATGTAATGTCAGCAGAGTCAGATGGTGGTGCACACCCAAAGCAAATGGTGTGCACCTGTATACTCCATTTTCTGTATAGTTTATAAGGCCACACCTTGTCAACGCGTATTAACTTGCCATGACTTCAACGAACATGAGCAAACCTCCAATATTTGCTTTTTGTGTCATCAGTCAAGAACTAGTATCCCTTGACTTGAATCGTTTACCAAACACTGTACGATTTTATCAAGAAGTAATCAAGAATGTATGGCATTGCCTGAATGACATTTAGGTATTTAGATCTGTCCTTTTGAGGTTCTATTCTATTGTACAAAACCTTGAAGCAATCACAGTTGGATTAAGCAACAGGAAACCATCTTTTGAACAGTGTAAGATAGAATCAGTATGTTTTGCCACCAACGAGATATCCCATAACAGGTTGGCACAATACCCAGACAGGCTGTGTGATCCCACTGTGCCTCCATTTACTGATGACATTTAAAAAGATGGCAGTAGTTTTGCCAGCTTCTAGGGGAAGGTGTTGCCAAATTTCACAGGCCCAGATGGCACACACTTTACTTTCAGCCTTTGGCCTAGATTTTGAATTGGCAAAGGCAGCCTTTTTATTTGTCTTACCTGATCAAGATTCAGTATGTATTCAATTTTTTTTTCTTTTTTTCTTATTTTTTTTAAATTATTTTTACTAATCTTAAAATCAGAAAAGGATTTTAGGTTTTAGCTAAGTTGGTAAAACCATACCAGCCAGGTAACTTTCAACTGAGTGTAAAGAGCAGCTCAGCCTGTTCGGGGCAGTGCTGAGCCTTTTACTTTTTTAATCTTTGATTCCTCTTACATTTGTAGTTCCTGGCCCATTGCTTGGCCCTTCTTACTGTTAGACATGGGTGCTGGGGTAAAGGCAGTCTTCTATTCTCTTGTCCCAAGCTTACCCTTATCATACATGACATTAGCTGCCTGGGGAAAAAAAATTTGCACCAGAGGAAGTGAACGTTGGAAAACAAAACAACAGACACATTAGAAAAGCATTTCAAGTTTTTAAAACAACAAACAAATTCAGTTTCCATGAGTATATGTTTACTGTATATGTCTTACTGATCACTGTTATAAATGAGTGACTCACTTAGCCAAGTCAGAGTGCAAAAGAAAAAAAAAGATGTTATTTACTGTTGCACCTAAAAATGCAATCAAATTTTTAGGTTGTTAGATGCAACGTGCTCTACTATATGGTGTGAATATCTGTAGTGTAGTTTAATCATGCATGACATAAGTAAAGTAATAAGGGTCAAAAGCTAGAATTAAAGTGTTAAGGTGGTGGGTCAGCATTCTAACCCATGCACAAGGTTTAATCGGGGTTAAGTCCAGGTTTAATGCTGCCTCTGAGTTGTCCGTGTGTACTAGTGTGCACAAATGTAGTGGCTGTGGTTAAAACACTTGTTGTTTTGCTTTTGTCACTGCTGGTCAGTTGGGCATTGGGAGCAAGAAAGTAAGTGGAGGGAAAAAAAGCTTAAAAAGTAAAAGAAAAAGGTGAATTATTTACTCCCAGTACTGGGAATCGTACTTTGATTTGCACAGACATTAGGCTCACTGACAGTATCTGTTCATACACAAGTGGAACCTAAAATCAAATCACTCATTGACTTCTTAGTTGAATTAGACAATGTGGAGAATGTACAATCAATCTGAGATCTCTCAACCAATCACAGATCAATCAGTGGCTATTGATTCTCTTCCCTTCCTTTGATGGCACAGTGACTGGCTTTGTGGCATATTTGTAGCAGTCCTCTATGAAGGTCCCATTAAAAAAACAATCTTAAATACTGAACACTTCTTTTATGCAGACATAAGACTTTGATCCAATAAGTCATGTGATGCTAGAGTCTCCATACTAATCCAGAGTCTTCACTGGGCATGAGGGCTTGTCTGGTTTCCTCAGGTCTAGGCTGCTTACCTCCCAATCCTCTTGGCTAGGCCCCATGTCAGTGGCTGTAATCTGCCTGGATCAGATAAAGCACTTTTGTCCAGAGTCTTTCTCCAACCTCAACTCTCAGCTGCTATCTTCATGCAAAAACAAGCCTGTCAATGTTCTTTGTAAACAAACTGCAGCACTCCCAGACAACCTCAGATGCACAAGCTGTGGGACTTATAGTCAACGTAGATGGTGCTTTGAACTTCTGACTTCTGTCTCTTTGGACAGAATAGGTCTGCCTTTTTGTGTCTTTGTGTGGGCATATATGTGTACGTGTGTGCCTCGGGAAGGGTTAATTGAACAAGAGGGTGTTCAGAGTAAAACTACGTCAGCGCTGTTTGCAGTTCTTGATTCAATTCGATACAACTTCATTAGACAGTTTGTAGCCTGAGGGGCATTATGAAATCAAGCCAACCAACATACAGGCATTCACATCTTCAATGGCACTCTGTTTTAGCCCATGTGTTGGTGGTCATACATGCCACATAAAAGACTCACTCTGACTTAGGAAATGAGGATCTCAGTGGTCTGGTGATAACAAGGGTTCCCCTCAGCTACTAAGCAACCTTAATAAATCCATAAATCTGGTTCTAAAAGGGACCTGGAGAATTCACAAGACATTTGTGTGAGGTCCGTCTGATATTTTGTTCTTAGCTATCACAACATTTTACCTTTGCCAGTCCTGCCATATGCCCTTGTGGGAAGATACAAAAAAAATGCTAGCAAAGTTGGCCTGTGGTGTGCTCCTGTCCTTTTCAAACATTTATTGGAAAAATGTGTTGCATAAAGAAGGCTTTAAGTTCAAGCCTCAGTTCATTCAGTTCATTCCAGTTTTAGTGAATCTTTTTTTGTTGTTGTTGGATTTAATTTTTTTTGTCTGTTGTTGTTTTTAGCAACATTCAAGCCTTTTAAGCCAGTTTGTCACTGAGATTGTTGCCTGCACCAATATTGAAAAAGTTAATTGAATTATGTTTAGGTTGCTTCCAGAGTTAAAAAGATTGCTTAAAAAAAGTCCCTGATCCAATAAAAACTCTACAGTCAGATCTAAAGACTTTTTAAGTAGCTGAGCTAGTTTCCCCAAGGATGACTGAAAGCTAAATTTCATTAAAATATTGTTTTTTTTTTTCTTTTTTAAGGCTTTAACCACCCACTGTATGAAAATATCCCAATAAATTATATAAATAAATAGAACAATTCTGTCTCAAAGTTGTAAATACAACACCAATTCTGAAAAGTTGTAGCATTGCATAAAATAAATACCAAGTTTGTGGGTACGAATAGAAACGTGTTGAAACGACGTCACAGGGTGGAGTAATCGATCCACAATTACATCAAACATAGCATGCACAGCTGTTATTAAGCTTACCTGTGATGTGTCACCGGAGCTGGTAGCCCGGCCCGGTCCACTGTCCTCAGTCATCTTTGAATTTCTTGTGTGGGGTTTTATGGCAGTTGGCAAGCAACGGAAGGTGTACATTACTGCCACCTACTGATATGGAGTGTGTATCAAAATATTTTTATGTAATTTTCCTTATGTTCTTTTTTCTAACTTTTTTAAAAAAAAAAAAAAAAACTTAAAATAATCTTTTTGCAATATATATTATATTTCATCTTTGAATTTGGTGCATTCTGTGTTTGAACATCACTGCACAAGGTCAGGAACACTTAAACAAATCCTTTTCTGTAAACACAGTTCACTGTGTCATCCCCAAATGCTGGTTAAAGCTCTATCATACAAGAAGCCATAAGTGAATAGATAGAGTCAAATTAATCTAAATTTTGAGTTACTTTTGGAGATCATGGTTGCCACATCCTCCATACTAAAGAGGAGAGACCATCCAGCCTGTTATCAGCAAACAGTTCAAAAGCCTACCTCTCTGATGGTATCTGGGTGCATTAATGTGTCTGCCATTGGCAGCCTACACATCTGGAATGCCACCATCAATGCAGAACAGTATAAACAAGTCTTAGAATAACATTAGTTCCCATCCAGCAAAAAATCTGCCCAAGACAACCCAGGACTGTTGAACTTCTAGAATCCTACATCAGACAAGAACGGGACATTTACCTCCAAAATCTCCAGCAGCTGCTCTCCTCAGTTCCTGGATGTTTACAGACTGTTGTTAAAGAAAGAAGAGGCAGCTGTAAACATAGCCTGTCCCAACTTTTTAAAGATTTTTTGCTGCCGGAAAATTTAAATTTACCTTATTTTTGTTTTTAAATGGTACAATTTTTATACGTAATATATTTACTATCTTCAATTGTAAATAAATATGGTTTCATGAGATTTGCAAATCAAAGGATTTTTTTTATTTACATTTTACAAAATGTCCCAACTTTGACAAAGTTGAAGTTCAACTACTTAAGGTAAAAAGAGACCTCAGAATTTTACCCTTTTTAATACCTACAATTACTGCTTGTTACCTACGATCTCTGTTTTTTCACTTTAAAGTCAAACTCCTTAACACTTGAACATTTTCTACATCCTGTGACTCTCCTAAATGAAACCACCTGTATATCAATAACCATGACTTTTCATAGATTGTCTCTCTATATCATCTGTTTAGTTTTAGGATGCCTGTTATCTTATGATGTTTGTCATTCCCATCCTACCACATCCTTGGCCCAGGATGTTGTGCGATCTGGGCATATGGGTAGTATCACCATGAGAATAATGTTGAGCTGTGTGGGGGCACAACGTTCAAGGTCTTGAGCATCTTGAGTATGAAAAAATAGCAGGAAGAAGTAATTTGGTGAGTACTAAGAGTGTTACAGCATCATGATTACCAGCAGCACCTCAGGAGACTGTGCTTTATCCCCTCCTGTTCACCATGAGAGTTTGCGAGTTCTTTTACAACTCAGAGCTCTGTCACATGCAGAAGTTTTCTGATGACACTGCTATTGTGGTGTGTAGAGTGGGGTACAGGAACCTGTTGAAGAACTTAGTCGGATGGTGTCACAATAACCAACTGCAGCTCAACACAGGGGAGACCAAGGAGATGGTACTGGATTTCTGGCAAGCAGTGGTGGAGCGGATGGCAAGCTCTAGACTAAAGGCTATAATGAACAATGCCAGTCTCCCCCTACCCACTGCTTTCATGTAACAGAGGAGTGCATTCAGTGCCAGGCTGAGCTGCTCCACTGTGAAACTAAAGAAATCTTTTGATGCGCAGGCTATCAGGCTACATACCTTGTCTATGGAAAAGGTTGGTAGGGAGGAGGACAGAGTGGGCACCTGAGGGAGTGTGGTGCAATAACTACTGCTTTGTAATTCAGTGTGTTTCAGTTAAAGGAGCACCTTACTGCTGTTCAATTTACTCTTCTATATTAATCATTGATTAAGCAAGATTTTTATTTCAATAATTGCTGGGGGGTGTAAATTCAAAGACTTTAAGATTTGTGTCATATGTGAAATAACTTTGCAGTGTAGTGTTTAAAAAAGGTTTTCCAAACTAAACTCTTGTCTGTGTGGTTCTGTCAGCTCTTGATGCTTTTTGGTGCAGTACCTCCTAAAGAATCAAAAATGGGAGGTGCCTATATTACATTCTAGCTCTCGGCCATAATTTTTTTTTTTTTGATGCACCTTCTTCATATTCATATAGTTTTTTCTGATTTTGTGTTGTATAAACATCATCTGTGGTTCCAGATCACCCAAACTTTTGATGCCAGTGTTTTAGAGTAAGACCAGCTTGTGTTTAGAAACAATGGATTTATAGCCCTTTTGGTCAAACCTTGAAAATAACATTATGCATGATGTCATCCGATATTGCAAGATCTCAAGTTGGGAATGACCCTCAGCTAATATCACTTCAAACTTTAGCTGAATATGTGTAAAACTGACTGAGTTATAGCCATTTTAACATTGACTAAGGTGGACTAGCTATGGTGACCATCTTGAATTGTGTTGATTCTAAAAGTTAACCAGGTGTAAATGTACATCCTGTGATTACTGTGAGAGTTTCAATACAATTTGTCTACTGGCTCATGAGATATTTTGCTAACAGCAGACGATTGAACACACACAAACAGTCAAAAACAAAATAGCCTTTCAGCAGTGAGCGGTAATGAATGCATCAGTCCGCCTGATCAGCAGGTCTAGTCAGTCCAAAAGTATATTCAACTACTGATGTACTCAGCTGCCTCTCATAACCACTGTCATGTACACAGCCCACTTGTGCTCAATGCACAAGCATTCACAACAGCTCAGTTGTAATGCAACAACTGCTTAAAATTCCAACAAACATCAGCTTTCAGTGTAGTTATGTAGACCAGCAGTGGTTTGGGACTTACATTTGTCACAGTTTAAAATTACAAAATGCCAGTGTTTTGATGTGTACAGGTTGTGAAAATAAGAAAAGTCTGAAAAAATGGAAAACTTAGATAGCTCACATGTGACATCACTTGTTTAAAATCTTCTTAAGTCACAACACTGAAACTGTGATTGTGTAAAAACCCTAACTTATATCACAATGCCAGATCAGTCAAGTAAAGTCCAACGTTATGTGACCAGTTTAAACTTTGAATGATGTTTGCCTGAGGTATAGATCTCTGATAAAGGCTGATTTTTACTTGTTTTACCAGAAACACCTATTGTTCTCTATGTGCATGAGTTCAAATGTCACCTTTAGATAAAGCCAAACCCTGACAGATTGACTGCTGTCCTGTTGAGCATGATTTCCAATCATTTTTTTGTTTTTGGAAGGCTAACTTACATCTGCACCCACACCTTTTCAGATTTATAGTGTTTAAGCCAGGTCAGAAGCTGCTTTAGTTTAACATGCTATTTTTTATTCTCTGCTGAAGGAATAAAAGAGCTGGACCAAGTGATTGTTGTTCTCTTCACCACACATATGTTCATTGGTGGATTTTTTGGATTTATCCTAGACAATACCATTCCAGGTATGAAAAGAAATCCATCTATTGAAAACAGATTGTTACAAAAAGCCTATCATCCCTATCAGCTGATGTGTTTCTTCTTTTTCAGGTACTGATAAAGAAAGAGGCATCAACAACTGGCAGGACAAGGAGGAAAACAAGATAAATTCCTGTGACGTATCGTGCTACGATATCCCTTTCTGCAACAGTTTTTTGAAAAGGTTTCAATTTTTCCAGTACCTGCCCTTCCTTCCTTCCTATAAGACCACATGAGAAAAAGAGGTAAAAAGTGGCAACAACCTGGGATTGTTAACTTAACAAAGTCAAAAACCTTAGCAAAATAACAGCCAATGTAAAACAAGGACATCAATTTGTCACTTAACACGTAACACATTTTCTTTTTGTTTTGGTTGGTGGACAAACTCAACCTTTTCAACCTCTGCTAGCCTTTTTAAGGTCTTTCTTCAGTTGACTTTAAAAAAATCAATAAGTATTGATGTGTCATAAATTGTTCTGAGTTTTGTATCAATTCCCTTTAGGATCATTACTACCTCATCAAGAGCAATGATTTTCAGAACAGGATAAGCAACCACATGTTTTGAAAGCTAAAGGGATACTTCTGGTTTTCTGCAGTGGGGTTTTATGGAGTACATATCACCAGTTATCAACTTACCTGCTGTAGACAGCAGTCTGAGCTAACAACTAGGCTGTGTTCAAAATGTTTACTCATTCACTACATCATGGTCACTATATGACAGACTGTATAGGTAACAGCCTTGTGTTTTTATATTTTAAACACTACTTAAATGCAGTGTACTTCATAAATTCATGTATTCAGTCTGGTGTTGCATAAATAAATGCTAACAATGTAGGCTGGAATACACATTTGAATGGGAGGTGATAGACAACAATTTGCTTTTGTACTGTGTCTTTTAACTCAACCACAGACTGTAGCTGTAACTATATAAGAACCCTAAATATACCAAAATTATGAAATAATATCACCTATTTCTGCCATAACTATTGCATTAGATGGATATTTATATAGAAATCAAGGCTTTTTTTTTACTAAAGACCATATTTGTTTGTGATCCCTTAAAAAATGTTCTGTGTTAAAAGTAACTAGATAGAGAAGTAAAGCAGCGTAAAAGTCAATAAAATAGATTCAGCTTGAACAGTTGTGAAAAAGTTGTTTTTTACACTTCATTATTTTGACACCAGATAATCATTCTGACTGGCCATCTTTAACACATTTAATTTTGCAACATGGGTCTTACATGAAACAAAGAATAGACAGTGGCTCAAATCAGTCTCATAGACCAATTGTTTAGACTACAGGTAAGATACTGACCACTGATTACAACTCTGTAGAACCCCACTTAAAAAATATGAACTATCCGTTTAATTCTTCATACTGAATACTTCACTTTGTCTTCTGTCATTGCAGTACACAGTGGCGTCACTAGGCCTGTTTTAGGGGGGCTTCAGCCCCCCTAAAATGTTTTCAAGCCCCCCTAAATAATTTTGGTGTCAAAGAAAATTTTTTTTTTTAATTTTTTTTTTTTTACAAGAAATTCAATATAATGTGGCCAGAATATGAGTTTAAATAAATAACCATATATAATTTCATTATTAACTCAAATATATGATCATAAATCGATCAGTTTTCTTTTTCTTTACATTATAAGGTAGAGTTTGCTCACATCCTGCGCATCTCCTGGGGGCTAAGCCCCCCTTGTCCTTAAAACCTAGTGACCCCCCTGGCGGTACAGTTGGAAAAACCCAACGTAAAAAAAAATCTTTTGCTTTAGAAACATAGTATATGTACAGTAAATGTACTAGTTTTGTACTAAAGGAGCTGTTAAATTATGACAATAAACGGTTGTTGTTAAATAAAATCTTTGTTTATTTAAGACTTTCATTATCATTCCCATGTTTTTTTATGCCTTGAGGGAGTAACTTGAATATTTAGGTTTCTGTTGAGAGGATTTGGAAACAACTAGTTCACCATTATTAGGTATCTCTCAAGCATTTTATGTCTGACAAGAACTCAGGAAATGTTTGTCCAGGAGCGAGACCAAAACCAGACACGGAGACGTAACTAAAAGTAAGTGAGTTTATTTACAGGTGCAAGAGATTTACAGTAAGCCAGGTTTGGGAGCGGTCTGAAAGGCAAGAGGAGCAGGGTGAGTCTCGGGTACCAATTATGATCAGTAGAGTCTATGGAGCGAGTGAATAATGTCTCTGTTTCTTACAGGTCCAGGAGGTGTCAAACTGCGTAGAGGAGGTGAGGAAAGTGTCCCAGGTGATCTAGTCAAGGTAGGTATCCAGCGGTCCAGGTAAGTTTCCGTGAGGTATGAGCAAAGACGCGTGGCAAAAACCTGAATCAAGGTACAATAGAGAGCTTAGTTAGCGTAGCAATAACAACTGAGATTAGACACTACGGCTGAGAGTCTAACCCAGGAGGTTCGATGCTCCAGCGAAGGTCTGGTCTCAGCTGGAGGCTTAAATACTGGCAGGTCTTCATCAGTGGGATCAGGATCACCTGTGGAGCAAGGGTTAGTGGAGCCGCCCCAAGGCGGGGCTAACTCCAGATCCTTACAATGTCAACTAATGCCTTCTTAAAGGTTAGTTATTATACAACAGTTAATAATGTAATAATTCCCAAAAACAAACAGGGATATTCCATAATAATGATTTATTGAATAATCCTTACTTTAAAGAGGCACATTACCTGTGTATTATCTGTTAGCAGAACTGATTTTATTGAAACTCTCAGAAAGTATTCATTGGATTTGCATCTACAACTAATTAACTTTTGGAGTCAACACAGTTTAACATGGCCACCACAGCAAATCAAACTTATGAATTTTAAAAAGTTTTGGAAAGTCATTACGTTCTTTATTTACCTGGCTCACAAGAGAGGTGTTTTGGTCACTTGAATGAAAGGTATGAATTAGAAAACGCATAAATAGGTATCAGATTTAGTGCTTCATTGTAAGCATCTCCAAGACCCTAATGACTTTCCAGTTGAAGGGGAATTAGATTAATCAGCATGTGAAGTTAGCTTGGATAATGGAGCATCACATGCAGTTTAAAGCTTGGATTGTCACACTCTCTAGTTTTGAATTAAGAAAGAAAGAAAAGGAAGAGAAACATTTTAAACTACAGGTCCAGTTGCTTTGTTTTTTCAAACTTTAGATTTGTTATGTTTTGGATGGCTGAGAATCTTCACCAGCATCTTAACAAACACAAAAATGACTAACTCAGTAATTATATAAATATTGAGATAAAATCTAGTGTGGTAGTGGCTGATAGTCACTCTCAATCATATTACTAATTGGCCTTAGCGAATTACTAGGATCTCTTAATTTTAGATATTTTTTAACGTCAACATTATTGCAGGGTTAGTTGTTGATTTAGTTAAAAGATTAGCCAAAAATTATACTTTTAGTTTTAGAGGAACCCAAACATGTATTGAGGGTTTGCTGGGAATTGTCAGGTTGTGTGGAGAAAGCGGCAAACCCAATGTGCAGACTCATCATGGTTCCAGGAAAAAAAATATTTAAAAAAAACAAAAACAAAACTCTGACAAGGCAGCAAATCCAAAGTACAACAAAAATCCAAAAAGCAGCACAAGTGACCAGACAAGGCAAGGCATGACAAGACATGGGAGGAACTAGACAGCACGTGTAATCGACAATGGACCAGCGAGTAAATTGAGGAAATTACCAGATTTTAAAGCAGAGGGTAATTAGGGGAGGTGGGCACATATGAGTTCTTACAAACTAGGAGCAGGTAGTGATGGGCGTGGCAAGTAAACAAGTGACTGACTGAAGAGAAGTGAAAAATGACAGGAACACAAGAAGCAGAAACTATACATAGACAAAACATGAAAACAATAATCCCAAATACCAAAGAAACCTCAAAGAATAACCAAAAACAAAACCCAAATCCTGACAGGAATACCTGGCACAAGAACCTGTCAAACTGATCTTTAGCTCCCACCTCCAGCAAAGCTTCAACTGCATCCCAGCAGAGGTGAGAGACATTAAGTCTAAGTGGGCCATGTTGTGTGCATCCATTGTTGAGGTAGCTGACCTGAGCTGTGGCCACAAGGATGTTAGTACCTCTCGTGGTGGCCCTCCTTAAATCATGGTGGACACCCCGGGTGAGGGAGGCCATCAAGCAAAAAGAGTCCAATCAAGCTTTTATAGCTGGTAGGACTCCAGAGGCAGCTGAGGGGTACTGTCAGGCTAAGTGAGCTGCAGCCTTGGCTGTTGCTGAGGCAAAGGCTCAGGTGTGGGAGTTCAGTGAGGCCTTGGATAGACTCTCAATTGGCTCCAAGAAGATTCTGGCAAACTGCCAGTCAGTTTGAGGTGGGAGAAGCAGCAATTTACCACCACTGTGTATAGTGGGGGTGTGGTGCTGTTAACCTCAACGAGTGGTGTCATTGGGAGGTGGAATGAACACTTCAAGGATCTTCTTAATCCCACCAGCATGCCTTCCATGGAGCTGAGTCTGGGGAGTGTAGGTGGCTTCCTCCACAACTGGGGATGAGGTCGCCAAAGTAGTTAAAAAGCTCAGTCTGTTCTGACTGACAAGCAAAATCATGTGGACTTCGGGGACAGTGTCACTTGATTGGCAAACTAAGATGGTGGTTCCCTTTTTCGAGAAGGGGGTCCAGAGGGTGTGTTCCAATTACAGGCAAATCACACTCATCAACCTCCGTGGTAAGGTCTTTTCAAGGGTGCTGGAGTAGAGAGTTCAGTCAGTGATTGAACCTTGGATTCAGGAAGAACAATGCAGGTTCTGTCATGGGTGTAAAACACTGGACAAGCTCTTTACCATTGCTAGTGTCCTTAAGAGGGCATGGACATTTGCCCAGCCTTTGTGTTTTGTGGACTTGGAGAAGGCATTCAACCATGTTCCTCAGGTACCCTGTGGGGGATGCTTGACTTTGGGATTGGGGTCAGATGCCACAGGCCATTCGGTCCCTATAGAAATGATGCAAGAGTCTGGTTCACATTGTCAGTAGTAACTTGGACCTCTTCAGGGTGGGTTAGACTCCGCCAGAGCTGCCTGTTGCTACCAATTCTGTTCATGACTTTTATGAACAGAATATTTTAGTGGAGCCAGGGGGTGGAAGGGGTCCAGTTCTGTGGCCTCAGGATTTTGTCTTTGCTATTTGCAAACAATATAGTCCTGTTGGTTTCATTGTGCCCTGATCCCTAGCTTTCACTGGAATGGTTCACAGCTGAGTGTGAAGCAGGTGTGATGAAGATCAGTACCTTCAAATCTGAGGTCATGGTCCTCAGTCAGAAAAGATGGACTGCTCTCTCCAGGTTGAGAGTGAGATGCTCCCTTAAATGGAGGAGTTTTAATATCTTAGGGTTTTGTTCATGGGTGAAGAAAGAATGGAGAGCCTGATCAACAGATGAATCTAGGCAGCTGCCACAGATTTGTATCTGTTGTGTTGAGGAGGGGGGCGAGCTGCAAGGCAAATCTCTTTGATTACTGGTTGAGCTACGTTCCTAACTTCACCTATTGTAACGAATTCTGGGTAGTGACTGAAAGAACAAAATCTTGCATACAGACAGTTAAAATGAGTTTTCTCCACAGGGTAGTTGGGCTCTCCCAAATAGGATGAGAAGTTCAATTATCCAGGAGAACGTCTGAGTAGAGCTGCTGCTCCTCAGCATCGAAGGGAACCAGTTGAGGTGGTTCAGGCATTTGGATGGAATCTGGACCCCTCCCTAGTGATGCCTCCAAAAAGGGGCTGGAGGAGTTGGCTGTGGAAAGAGATGTCTGGGTCTCCCTGCCTCTGTAACCCAATTCCGAAACAAGCAGCAGATAACACTTTTTATAGAAAGTATAATTTTACAATTTCTCTTTAACTAAAATAAATGTTTACCTTTTAAACTAAAAGACAAAAGGTTGTAGTATAAACAATTTTGAATGCTCCCAGTTGTGATGAAGTAATTAATTAGGAACATCAATACATTTTGGCAAGACTTCACATTTTTGAGCATAGGGATTATTTTTATCAGCATTTACACCAAACCTGCACCAACCATGCACTAATCATGGCATTAGTTACTCTGGGCGCATTTGAAAAAGTGTGGACTTTTGAAAAGAAGTTAGATCACTTACAGTCAGGATTATGGCTGAGGAGAAGGTTAATTGGGTTAACGTAATTGCTAAGATTAGATTCTTGTGGTTAGGGTGAGGTTAAAACATTAGAGATAATAAAACCTCAAAATGGAAGTGTGGATACTTATATATTTTCATAAAATAAATGAATATGTGTAGACATTTTAGCCTTTTTTGTATGAAGTATTGAAACATAGCTGTCCTGTTTCTTGTCCTATGTTGAAAATTCTTAGAATTTCTTCTAGCCATCAGATTAAGATATCCTGCAGTCAAGATATACTGCTTTGTCTTTTTTCAAATGTCTAGAAAAACCTTTGATAGTCTGTCATCCTTACCACACTTATCATGCATATGACAAGTGTCACAAGTTTATTCCCTTAAGGTACTTATGGCACTGTTTGTCTAAAAATGTTTTTTATTGGGCTAAAAAATATATGCAAAAATATGATTTAAGGTGGTACAGTGGGTTGTAAATGTATTCACCCCCTTTTGATATATTTTTGTTATTTTTATTGTTGTCTTACCACAATAAATTTAATTAAATTTTTTATTTGATATATGTAGCAAACCTACACAAAATACTCCAAGTTAATGAAGTTAAATGTGGTGAAATTTGTTGTGTGTGTATAAAACTTAAAATTGGTGTATGTGTATGTATGTGTACATATTTGTTTCCACCATGAATGAAACTATGTTGCAGTTAAGTGTGTTTACTGCAAAGCATATGATTTCGCTTGACTATACTTGATCTGTGTATTTCTTTAGAATTTTATATAACATGGCATAAAGTATAGATTGTGAAAGAAGTATAGAAAAAAAATCAGACAAGTAAGTCAACAAGTCAAAAACTTAAAGTGATGCAACCGATGTCACAAACATCTTTTAGTCTGGCACCATTTTAGATTGAGATAACTTCAGACTGAAAACAAGACGAAACAACCCTCTCTAAGAAGGCACATGCTAAATTTGTCATTGTGTTATATCACTTTTAAGATTTTACAATGTGAATGCAACAACTGTTAGTTGTCTAACATGTTACCAACAGCTTCACTGACACAATAAGTAAAAACGGGGCCACACACTCTGACTACCATATGTAAAGCCATGTGGTTGGGGCAAGTGCCAAGTCCAACAACAAAACTGTTCCCCAGTCTAAGAACAGGCCGTTTACGCAGATAAAAATTAAAGATAGATTTGTGCAAACTCCTTTTGCACAAATCTAACAAGATTACTAAATGTTAATAGGGATTAGGTTGTATTGACATATGTGAGTGTTCATTAAGTGAAGAGCCACCTTCGGTCACAATGTTCCAAACGTGAGGTATTAGAGAAAGTCTGTCAGAGCATTACCTGCTGGGGATTATCATCCTTTGGAAATGTGACTTATACTAGATACAGGCCAGTCTGGGATAAAAGTTTTGGGTTTCTCTATGAAGATGTAAAAAAATAACAAATATAAGATTAAATTCAGATCAAATCAGAAAATACATGAGAAAGTCAAAATAGCTGGCATCACTTAAAAAAAAATACAAGTGGATTATTATGCCATTTATTCATGACAAACTATAAATGAATAAAAAAAAAACTTAAGTGCCATGATACCATTTTTATTGTCCAAAGTTACTTAAAATTAATACTTTTCAGCACAAAGCTTGACAGATACCTGCATATTTTCAGTGTATCATACAGACTTATGAGTATGTCAGAAAGCAGGAGAGAAATTCATCTCCAGATGCAACCAAGACCAACAGATCAGAGATTAGAGCAAAAGTTGGAGCAGGTTAGTTTCTCTGTGGTTAAGCTACTTTATACAGCTTTACTCTAAGGTACACAGCAATGAACTAATCCATGAAGCCCAGAGAGCTGAAAGCTGTGATTTATTTTATTTGGGTCACATTGTTTCCAGAAAGTCAACAAGTTGGTAAGTACCAAAAATGTTTTGCAAAGCTTTAGGAAAAACATGTTTATTTGAAATCCAAACTGCTCAAAGCAACCTTAGTTTGCCATGTCATCAGGCAAGAGTTCCTTCCAGAGAAGCAAATTAAACAATACTTTTAGATGAAATCATAGAAACAGCTTTAACATTACAAATCATTTCCAAACTATTGTAAATCCAGTGCAAAGAAGTTGTAGATACAATTTCCTTTTTTTTTACAACTGAGAAAATATATATAATATCAAAGTGAGGTATTTTTCTATGTTATGAAAAATATTTTAGCTGCAATGTACCTCAGAAAAGTTGGCACGAAGAAAATGACTGAAAAGTTAAAGGATTTTGGAAAGTAATATTGGGGTGCACATCCAACCAGTTATCTATAGACTAGGGTTGTGCATCACGTTGTCTTCATGTCAGTGGTCAATATGATACATATTTCAATACTCCAGCAACAGTTCAGTTTATTAAATCATTAAAGATACTTGAGCAGCAAAAACTGATACAATACAATTCAGCCCTTAATGTCAATATGATGTGATTCAACATGAGTTTGATTGATATTAAATGTAATACAGCACTACAAAGCAATGAATGATCCTATGCCATTTACTGAGACTAGTTGTTTACTATCTAATTTTTTAAAAATGCTGCTCACAAAAAGGTTTTGTTTTAAAAATACAATATTTCATAAAAATCGCATTTACAATTAACAAACAATGCACTAAATCATGCCTGGTGCAACATTAATCAAACTATCAGGCAGCAGATGTGTTTAATATTAGAGTTGGGATATATGGTTCTTTGAAAGGATCCGGATCTTGCAGATCCTTTACTTTCAAACAGTTAGTCACATGGTACTACTGGTGACATTATGTACAACTGTATGTCCTATGCACAGCGAACAAAGTGGCGTACTGCCTATGGCTGTCCCACATGACTTGATAAGCGCACAAACCCCGCTTCCCCTCATGAGCACATGTTCACCAATCACAATAACTGCTGTTCTCCTCCCCGTATTGTTCATGAACATCACATCTCTAATGAACTTGGTTTCAGAAACCAAGTTGATCCTGCTAAACAGCAGGAAGGGCAACCAGAAGAAGAATTGCCTACTATTCTTGTTTCACCTTCTATGTACAATAACTCACTGGGCTCATACTTTTGCCCCTTCGTGTTTGTCTGTATCCACTGTCCTGTTCAGGGTGGGGGCTGGAGCCTACACCAACAGTCAAAGGGTAAGAAAAGGGCTACTCACTGGATGGTTTATCCGTCTATCATCACAAGACCCGAACAACCACGACCCATTGTTGGACATTGGCAAAAAACGAAATACTCCCCAAAATTCACCCAATCATGGGGACTTATAGTAACTTAGCTTTAAAGCTAAAAATTAATATTTAATTGTGCTTAGATGAAAAATATGTATAAACTCACACACACCTCGTAAATTTGTTGTGATCCATGAAAATTATTTTAACTCATAATTTACCTTTGCTAAAAAAATAATAAAGAAACAGCGTTGTTTTTATTTATTTATTTATTTATTGCACCACTAAGCTTTCTGCAACATTTTCCCTCTTTATTATATGTTTTCTACGAAACCTGACAGTCAGTCGCCAATGGTACTATTCAACAAATGGAAACTGTGACAGTTTACTGTATAGAGCTAGGTGAAATCACATAATCTGGATTGTTGCCAGTGTTCACATGGTAAAAAAAAACACCCTAACAGCTTATTCATTCTTTAGAAGACTTCTTCCTTAAGATTAAATTACAGAATGCTTTTCTGGTATGTCAGATTTCTAACAATGTAACTTGGTTTATCTGCAAACTGGATCTAATAAAATACAAACATGCCTATACCCTTCCTGCTGCTCTTGGGTCAAAATGATCCACAGGGCTCTAGTTTTAAAAGCAGAAGGGATACTATCAATGTTGTGCAACCTAATAGGATGATTAACATAATGTTGTGTCAGATAGTCTACTGTCTAACCTACATAGATGCAGTGGGTACTGATGAAGAATTCTTTATTCTTATCAAGGTTTATCTACAGTTTATGAGGCTTGGGGTCCCCATTGTTTTTACAATGTAAAGGGGAAAGTCTTGCTTCAAAATATATATGTCGGAGGCAAAGAGGGATTCAGTGTCTTACCCAGGGACGCTTCAACATATGGCATGCTGGTGAAATTAAATCTCTAACTACAGTGCCTTCACCCCCTTGGATGTTTTCTGCTTTTATTGCTGTCATAAATCAGTTATGATCACTATAAATTGGCCTTCTTTACAAAAAAACCCCTTCAGTGACAAGGTGAAACTAAATTTCTACATAGAAATACCAATCAAATAAAAATATTTGATGTAAAATAAGTAGTGGCACAAAGATTAATCCCCTTTAAAAACACCGTCCTAATTCAACTCAGTAAAGATTATTAAAAAGTACAATTCAGGGGGTGGATACAGAAAATTTCCAAGGCCCTAAACTTCCCCAGGAGTTCTGTTAAATCCATCATCAAGAAATGGAAGGAATATGGGACGTGTAAATTTACCAAGAGCAGGCCATCCTCACAGACTGAGCAAGTGTGAAGAAGGAGATTAAATCTTGATCCAGTTGAGATTTTTTTTTTTCCAACAGTGGTTTTCTGTTTGCCACTCTCCCATAAAACTGGTGAAGAACCCAGACAACAGTTATATGTACAGTCTATCCCATCTCACCTGGGAACCTTGGAACTCTTTCAAAGTGTTCACATGTGTCTCTCTTAATATTCTCCTTCTTCATGCTCACTCAGTTTACTGACTGCACATTGTTAAGGATTAATGAGTTCCCAATCCTTTCGAGTTGTTTCTTTTAGAGGAGGATCTGACCAGGAGACAAGTCTTTAAAGTATTGACAAAATTGATTAAGAATTACATGAAAACCCACCGAGCAGATTTGCAAATCCGGAGATGTTAACTACGACAGCATCAGGCTGCATCTAGCAACATCTGATTAGTATTCTATTCTTCTGGTATTTATGATGCCCAGACCTCCTTGCATAAGTTCTGATTAACCTAAGGCCTGATTCGGACTCGTCATCTCATGTCCTCGTTAGTTTCTTATCCTTTGATAGATAATGATTCCAGAAACTGTTTTTTTTGTGTTGAGTTAATTGTTTATTTAATTCTATTATTTGGTTCCTGTATTTTGCTTTGTCAATTGGCTCTTCGTGCTCTGTGCTCTTGTCATACTCTCTTGTCCTCAGTCAATCATTTGTTACCCTACCACGCCCATCTACACCTGCCCTGAGTTTTTAATCACTCACCTGTGCCCACTTCTCTTAATTTCCTGCAGCTTTTAAAACCTGGTCATTTCCCTCACTTGTCATTGGTTCATTGTGTTTCTCTCCTTAGCTTCCTGGTTTCTCGTCATGTCTCACCCCTCATAGTTTTGGAGTCCTGTTTTGTAAGTTTTGTCATTTAGTTTAGTTGTTGCCTCGTCAGCCGTTTGTATTCCTTTTGTAAATAAATGTGTTTACTTTTGAGTTTCACCTTATCTGTCTGCATTTTGGGTCCAACCAACTCTCCACGTATTATGACAAATGAAATATAACTTATTCTCCTGCATGCTTATCATCTGCACCCCAATAAATAAAGGTCAATATATGTACACCAATAGTGTCATTAGACCCCTGCCACGTATGCTCTTGAATCATAGAAAACAACATAAGATTCACTACAGAAACTAATAAGAATGTAAAAATAATTCACTTCTCTTCAACATTCTCAGTACTTTTGATTGAATATGGATTCAGCATTTTCCCATGAAACTGAGAAGAATGTTGTACGTGTTTTAGGTTTTCTATGAAGTAAATAATTGCAAAACAACTTTGTGTGGGTACTACTTAGTTTTTGGCCACTTGTTGGTTTTTATGCTGTCTTTAGCAACAAAAAAGTACTTTGCTACCATAATTACCAGAATGTAAATACAGTGAAGCATAATGCATGAAGGAGGAGACATTTTCTTTGAGACTTTGTAAGACTAACAATAAAGCTAAAGGAGACCAAACAAATTACAGTTAAACTCAAACTGGCAATTGGTTTCTCAGTGATAGGAACTACACTTTTTGTTGCCACCCTGTGCTCAACAATGACTTGTTTTAACTTTAAACAACAGGAAGGACCTTTCTAGGATGTCATTCCAGAGACACTACCCATACTTCCACGTGATGTGGAAAAATGTGTGCCAGCCATGGATGTGCAACAATGTTCAAAAAGTCTTCATAATTTCTTCAACGTCTGGAAAAGGACCATAAAATTACTGTAAAAATCAGTTCAATTAAGCTCATAACAGAAAGAACTGCAAGAAAAGGAACAACACATGACTGGTGAAAATAGAGACAGACTCAGTTAGTAAATCACAAAAAATGAAACAAAACACGTTTTGTTTAGATGCACAGCACAAGATCTGTACTATCCTACCATGTAGTTAATCAGATTGACTTGGAGGCACTTCACTTTGTCATAGATTCCACCCATCCCTTTTCTGTACTGCTTTTGTCCTGTTCATGTTCATGGTGGGTGGAGTGGGGGTGCTGAAGTTTATCTGAGCAGTCAACCAATGAGGCTGTCAGTCCCCATCACAAGCCCAGAACAGAGACCCACAATCACACACATACAGGCATACATCTAAGGTCAATTTAGAATCTCCAATTCACCTGCCTACCATACCAGGGTTTGGACAGAGGGAGGAACCATACATAGCTCCAGCCGGGATTCCAACTGATTTACCGTCTTGCCGCCTCTGTATGATTTCTGAACGAACTGAAATGAGCTGAGGGATGGGGGTTGAAATCAACCCACCCTGATACGACTTTGTGCCATGAAGTGAGATGGTAACAGATCCGTAAGGAAGGACTAAGACACTTTTGCAGCTTAATAATGTGAAGTGATGACATATGGTCTGTGCCACCACCTGGACACAGGATTAAACAACAACAAATAGATTTATTGCCGAGTGAAGATTGATGATGAACCACAAGAACTTTGCATTTAGTTTAAAAATTCTGATGACATACACTTTCTGTGACCACCCAGCTCTAAATTGTCCACCCAGACAATTTAGTAAATTTTTCCTTGTTTCCCTGCTCCAACACACCTGATTCAGTGGTTAAATTACCTCTTCATGTTCTGCAGAAGCCTGTTAATTACCCATTGATTCAAATCAGGTGTGTTGGAGCAGAGAAACAAGTAAAACATGCAGGATAGTGGCCTTCGAGGACCAGGATTGGACACCCCTGACTTAAACTAACATACATGTTTTTGGTCTGTGGGAGAAAACCAAAGTATCTGGAGAAAACCCATACATGCACAGAGAGAACATGTAAACTCCACACACAATGACCAGGAGGCGAACCTATGATCTTCTCGCTCTGAGACGACAACACTAACAACTGTACCGCCATGCTGCCCATGTATTGCTCCTGTTTTAAATAAATAAATTGGAAATATGTGTGAGGAGCTGAGAATCTGAGTACTATTTATACAAAGAGAGTTGATTATTGAGTGAACGCAGCTGGGATGATTACAAATGAATGACAGGTGTGTGAGACAAGGCAAACAGCGACACTGAGAAAAAGCTCTTTCTGGCAAAAAGATAAACAGCACGTAAACATGCTAGACTGTAACAAGAACCAGAAAAACAAAGGACTAAGAAAACTAATAAATGAAAAAAGACACTGACAGAAATAACTTTAAACAACAGGAAGGACCTTTCTAGGATGCCTGGGGGTGCATATCTGGAAATCCATCCACTGTGTGGCTGGATATAGAAGCCTTGTTATGTGACTGCCCTCGTAAATGTCTGCTTTTTTAAAAAAAAATGAAAACTATAAATTAATGCTGTAACAATCCAATTTCTGTTAACACAGTCAAGGCATGGAGAGCAGCTTGACACAATGAAGGGGGAACTGAGAAAACAACCCCTTTTACTCCCTTTGTCCATAACCCTGACTTTCTTCTAGACATGCTGGATGCAGATATTGGGGAATGGGTGACTAAGGGTATTTTCTCTTTAAGCTGTCTTTTCAAAGAAGGGATCCTCATGTCATTTTATCAGGTTGTGGACACCTTTGAAATAGGGAAAAACACTCTCTTCCGTTTATTCCAGATAAGAGATTTTATTAAAAAAGGAACAACTTTACTTAATAACACTGAGATCTCTGGCCTTGAAAAGCTGTTTTTTGGAACTCGTAAAGTGTCAGTTTGTGTTCTAAAACATTAAAATGTCATTATAAGTCTAACTCACCAACTCTGGCTCAGAGCTGGGGAGGACAACTGAAGAAATGTGGAGCAGTATTTGGAACTCCGCCAGAAAAATTACTATTTGTAATCGCTCCTGGGCTTTGCAACTTAAATTACTGCATAGAGCTCACTTGGCCCCAAACCAGGTGTCTAAGTTTAAACCAGGGTCCTCTTCACTGTGCCCTAAATGTAAAATACATGAAGGCAGCCTCACACACTGTCTTTGGTCATGCCCCAAGATCCAGGTATACTGGGAATCTATTCTGGTTAATATCAGGAAAATTATCAAAATCAACATTGATCTTGATCCAGTGTCTCTTCTTCTTGGTCTACAGAGTAAACATTTTAAAAACAAAAACAAGAGTAAGTTATGTAATATTCTAACCTTTTGTGCTCAAAAGAATATTTTATGGCAATAGATTTCCAATAAGTCACCTGCTGTTTCTTGATGGAGGAAGCTTATTTTGGAACACATTCCACTTGACTTTTTAACACGCCTCGTCCACTTCAAGACTGATATCTTTGGATGCATATGGAAACCTTTCCTTGACCATACGGAGGAGCACGTGTCCACCATCTTGTCCTGAGCATTTATCATCTCTTAGACTGAACTGTAAAATTATAAAAATATGTAAGCCCCCCCTAACTTAAAAAAAAAGAAAATGAATAAATATATTTTGAAAAAAAAACTTTGGCTTTAACTGCTGGAGACAGTCTTGCTTGTTTGTAACTCTTTGATGTGGTGAGGGTCATTAGCAACACATACTTCAAGAGCTAACACATCTAGCATAATCTCGCAATATCACGAGATTACATGTGATGTCACTTACAAGACTTAACCAAAACAGCTCTAAGTTTGTCTCTTCTCATCATAAGATGATGTTTGTTTAAAACTCTACCATGAAATGCACCCGGTGATATGCATTCCTTAATAAATAATGCTAGGGCTTTAATTTTTTTTTTTTTTTTTTTTAACGTGTCCTGTTCAGCTGTGTGCCACTCAGAATTGTCATTGGAATGTCAAGGTAAGGCCCAACAGATTTGCTTTCACAAGCGGAACATTATGGCTTTCACCATGATGTTCCCCTTGGTATATAAAACTTTATTAGAAATTGCTTTGGGTTTATTTCAATTGTAATGAACACAAAGATGAGAAAGAAGAAAGAAAATGGAGAACAGAGATGGAGGAAAAGGTTTGAAGAATAAAATCATAGAGATAAAACAAGTCAACACCCTTGAACTCTGAGAAAACAAAACAAAGAATCCACAACAACAAAAAGCATATGCAGTATATGATGATAATTATGACTTCAATGGAAAGTACACAGAGTCAAGTAATACAAGAGGGTATTTAGTGACAACCGCAGCCCAACTAAAGGTGTATCTGACAGACACCTGAATCTAGGTATGTGTATCTATATGTATCTACAAGGTTTCTCCTTAGGAATATTTGGTAGTGAGTGTGGGGACCCAGATCCACCCCCCAGGACATGAGAACGGCACGAGGAAGAGCGGAGGCACAGACACACAGCAGCCAGGCAGCAACAATAGAGCCAGGCCCAGCAACAGCCCCCCAGGCCAATGCCACAGAGATAGCGACACCCCCGTAACACCATATATCCGTAGGGGCACAGCTAGAACCTCCAAGCCCAGACACGGACCACCAATTTTAAATATTTTCACAATTGATGTCACTCTGTCAGAAAACAGTTGCACATTTATACTATGAAGGACTTAACGGTGCAACACATTGTAGCTTGTAATATATTTGCTGAAAGGTCATGAATAATAACAGCCTAATATTATTCAGTGATTCAAATGTAGTTCAGATTTACTTCAAATACAATAAATGCTTTTTACCACAAACTAGGAGTCACACAAGTTCACTACAGCTTGTTTGGCAAATGCACTGGAGACTCCCCAAGATTGTGGGTTTTTTTCTTTCAATCTTAAGTGTCTGAAATGTTAGTTGTGACTTAGTTCTCATTTATATTGTTACAAATATTTTAGAAAACATTTCTTTTTGCTGTGTTTGCACCTCTCTTGTCAACCTGAAAATAGTGTTTATAGTTTAAAAAAAAAATTAAATACCATTTTTGGTGCATGTGTGTAGACCTGAGGTACAACATTTTTGAGAACATATAACATAGCATCCAGCTTTGTGATAGCCCACTATCACTTTGTGCCTTAGAAACCAAAATAACAATAGAGGACTTTTTGTCAATTTTCTATGTCAGTCTTATTAATCCTGATCCTGTCACCAATCAGCTTTTTGAGTTGAAATGGTAAACAACTGAGAGGGAATTTTGTCAAAGGAAAAAACAGAGCCACAACCGTTTTAGGAGAATATTTAGCCAAGCTAAAACTATTCTTTCTTTGTATTTTGATATGTTGTTAATATAAAAGTCTTCAACACCTAATGGAGCAACATGAGTATTTCAGTGTTTTTATTAGAATTTTTGTCACAGGGCTTATTTTTTTCGTAGATGAATTAAAAAAGCATCAGTTTAAAAACTATCCGAAGTAGTGTAGACAGGTTATTTCAGCAGAAGAGTGATGAATATGAAAGGTTTCCAAGGTTTGGTTTTAGAAACCATTGATGGATATCAAAGGTTTCTAAAACTTTGATTCTGCCCTTCAATCCTAAAATTAATTTTACAAAAAAAAAATCAGGCCTCTCTGGTTTTCTGTATGCCTAAGCTAGTATATTTGCCCAAAATGGAGTGTTTCATCACCAAAAAAGTAAATTTTAGCTTTGTTGTTAAGCTTTTAGCACCAAAAATGAATGAGAAACAATTTAAAGATGAGAATGAGGAAAACAATTTTTGATGTGTTTCTAGATGTTAGAAATCACAAAATTATTGGGACATATTTTGTACGGGGGAAGTACCTAAAAACATATATAGTACATATAAATAAGGTTTTTGTTCAATTGGATTTTAGCCAAGATTAATATTAAAGCTTTGAGATCAGGTTTTCAGAAAGATTTTGTGACCTATTACAGTAAGTGCATGTTTTTAGTCCTGCATTCCTGTCTGCTTCACCTCTTGATTAGAAAGTTTTGGCCTTTTATGCACATTCCAACATTTCCAGTTCAATTCTGATAAAAAATGAATGATGTTATTGTAGTTTATAAGGCACAATGAAATGGACATAAAATGTAAAAGAGGCCAACAAATGAGCAGACAGGAGAAATGGCCACTGAAGTGTTGCTCTCCCACTGTGTAATCTGTCTGATCAACACCGGTCAGGGATCAAGTACTGGGACAGGCAGCTTGGACCAGATGATCCTCCATGTTGGAAGCCATCCAACCCTGGTGCAACAGGTTCATTACGCTTGGAAAATAGAAAGTGATAAGATCCTGGTCTTTGCCTTATCACTTGTGCAGCTTTGGTGAATAGGTTAGACAACAAGGATCACCAATTTACAAAAAAGTGGAGACAATGCCAACACATCCAACTTTACAGAGACAAAACCCTTTTTTCATGGCACTTTTAAACCAAGACCACCTTCTTCCTTTGGCAACATGCCTTCCTCAGATGGCTGCAGGGAAGTCTAATGAATTTTAAATGTTAGATCTAAGAATCAATCATACTAACTCACAGATCAATGCAAACCAACATTTTTTTGTTCCTCTCTGGTGCAAAAAACTCTTTTTTTTTATTTACTTATTTATTATTTTGCCCTGGAAGAACTGATCATCTTTACAATTTTGGCATTACTGTCTTGCTATGTTCAAATGTTCTGTTTCTTGTTAAATTTGAAGTTGGCAATAAAATCTTAACTGCAGGGCAAAAAGTGATTTTCTAGATCAGAAAATCCCCCAAAAGCAAGAAGCACTTCTTTCACTGATCACTACACCAAAAATAAATTTCTATAAGAAGAAGACAGGAAAATGTGTTAAAAAATTTAAATTTAGTCATTTGATCTCATATATCTAAACAGAACAAACACACATCTGCCAATTAACCTTTATGTCAGAAGGCAGACAACAATGCTTTTTACCCATGCAGGTTTGTCTCTGTGTTCACATGCCTTGTCTGTTAGCAAAATATATTATGATCCAACAGACAGATTTTAATTAAACTTTCAGATAGTAATAAATGGGTACACTACTACTGATTCACTTTTGGAATCAACCAAATTCCAGCTAGTTGCCTCATCTAATCAAAATCAGTAGACACAAAAATGGCCATAGTGCAATCAGTTTTACAGATATCTAGCCAAAACTTTAAGTGGTAGTAGCTAAAAGTCATCCCTTAGTACTGCTTTTGACACTGTCGACCATGCAATCCTATTAAACAGGCTAAAGATCCTGGCTGGTATTTCTGGCTCAGCTTTGGACTGGCTAACCTCATATTTATCTGACAGGACATTTTGCATTATGACGGACAGATTTTCCTCTGACGATGCCCCGTTAACTTGTGGGGTGCCACAAGGCTCAGTTTTAGGTCCACTTCTATTTTCTTTTTATATCATTCCACTTGCTGGTATTATTCAGTCTTTTTCAGATATCTCCTATCATATTTATGCCGATGACATTCAGTTCTATTTCTCATTTAGACTGATCAACTGGACAGGTTGGCCACCCTTAATCAATGTTTGTCCCATATCAGTGACTGGCTCTCCAGTAACCTTCTGGTTCTAAATACTAGTAAGACAGAAACTATGATTATTGCTCCCAGTCATCTACACAACAATATCAGCCAGAAAATTGCATCTTTTTGCCCGTTAGTAAAAACAAAGGTAAAAAATATAGGTGTCACATTTGATTCTTCATTAGGCTTCGACCCACACATTAAGGCTGTTTCCCGTTCTTGTTTCTTTCATTTAAGAAACATCTCTAAAATCAGACAAATGGTCTCCCGAGTTGACCTAGAGAAAATCATTCATGCTTTTGTATCATCTCGCCTAGACTACTCTAATGCCCTTTTTTCTTGCCTGGATAAAGCCTCAAGCTCACGTTTGCAATCCATACAGAATGCAGCAGCCAGACTTCTCACCAAATCCAATACATTTTGTCATATCACTCCTGTTCTATATTCATTACATTGGCTCCCGGTTGATTTTAGAATTCGTTTTAAAGTTTTTGTGTTGACATACAGAGCATTATATGGCCAGGTGTCACAGTTTCTGGTGTTTTTTTTTTCTTTGTTTGGGGTTTTGTGTTGGTCTTGTTTTGTTTTGAGTTTCTGTGTTCATGCCCTGTCACTATCCACCTCCCTAGTACTTTTCCTATCATGTCTGCCATGCCCATCTTCACCTGTTTGTAATCATTCTCACCTGTGCCCATTTTCCTCATTATCCTCTGCCTTTAAGAACCAGTCACTTTTCATCACTCTTCACTGGATCATTCCACTTTTTCTGCTGTACCCTTGTCATGTTTTTCCCTGCCTTGTCTCTAGTTTTGGATTTTGTTATTGTTAATTTTGCTGCCTCGTCAGCCCTTTGCTTTGTCAGTTTATTTAAGTTAATAAATTAGTTTCCTTTTAAAACTATGAGTATGCGCTCTGGGTTCGCCTCCATCTCCCCCCCTTCTGACAGCCAGACTCCTGACTATCTTTGTCAACTTCTAAATAAATATTCTGCTGCCCGTGGTCTTCGTTCTGAGAGTCAGAATCTTTTGGTTGTTCCACGAACACGGTTAAAAACCAAAGGGGACCGCGCCTTTCAGTCGGTGGCCCCAAGATTGTGGAACAGTTTGCCCTTGCAGCTCCGTTTTGCTGACTCTGTGGAGGTTTTTAAAAAGCAGCTAAAACCATTTTTATTTTCCCAGGTTTTTATCTCTTGATTTTGTTCTGTTTCTTCTGGTGGTTTGTGTGTCTGGTATGGTTTTTAAGGTAGATTTTTGTTTTTACTGTTTTTATTTTTGTCTGTGAAAAGCGTTTTCTAAATAAACTTTACTTACTTACTTACTAACACATAGTTTGACAGTTATCAGGATGTGCAAGATTTTTTGTTTAAAACTTGCAAGGCAGTGAGTGATATGCATTCCTTCAGTAATTGCTACTTTAATTGAAAATCTTATTTACACCACAATTACTTGTTTTTACATTAGCTACATTGTATGGCTTTTAAATTCAACTAATGCAAATGTTTTGCATTCTGAGAAAACATATTTTGTTGTGTATTCTCCTCAGAAAATGGGGCAAGAATCAAAATAATGAGATGCAAAGATTCATCCATCCATTTACTTTGAACCACTTTTCCTTTCTGGGTCATAGGGGAGCTAATGCCTGTCTCCAGCAGTCATGGTGTGAGAGGCGGGAGATACCCTGGACAGGTCACAAGTCCATTGCAGAGGTACAAAGATTATGTCCTTTAATCTTAAAATATGAAATATTTATCATCTATTAAATATTTAAAATAGATTACCTTGTCTAGAACCCTAAGAGTCCTACACATCCTAAAACACATACTAAATTCTGACCATGGTGGTGTCTGTTCACTTAAGAGTAAAAGTAGAACTTGATGGTGTTTTATTAGAGCAGTAATACCCAGCCCCAAGCTACTGGCCATTCCCCAGCTGTTTAACATTACTGTTCTGCTGAGAGTTGTCCAGATGTTTCTGGGAGTATACATTAGCCAATAAAACTAATTGTTGCATGCATTTGGTATGGCTTGTAGAACAAGAAAACTGCCTCTACCTAGGTAGTCATAGTCATCACTCTTCAGCTGGTGTGTGTACGCATACAGCAGGGTTAAACGGTTTCATAATGGTTCTGGTTACTGGTTCTGTAAAGGTGGCAAATGGTTCGACAGCCTTAGTTTCACTTCATGAAAATAGCTGCTCTACATATTACCCACAGCCATATAAAAATACAAAAAAATATTGATTTGTCTTCAGTGTTACATGAGAGAGTTTAAATGAATGGTTTATAAAAACTGAGCTGTATAAATTTATTAAACATTTTAAAACTCTTTTAATGAGACTAAATTGGATCGATTACTGAAAAGGCTGTTTGATTGCCTAATAATGTAATCTAAACACATCACAATGTCTTACTGGAAAAGATTTTTTATGTTGTTGACCTGTTGTCAGCACAATAAGTCACATTAAACTTTAAACATGCCTTCCGGTAAATGATTGATCCTCCCTTGGTTGTATTTTGAGTTTCTGTAGAAGGATCAGAAAGCAGGGAGAGAGATTTTATCTCTTACAGAAAACAGGGTTTATGTCATTATTCCTGCAAACACATCTTAATATAAGCAATTTATTTCATAAACACAGTCTTAAACTACAGTCAGTGCTTGTGAACAGCATGATCTGTAAACAGGACTTGCATACATCTCAAACAGTATCTACAAACACCAGCTGATGAGATTAAAAGAGCCAAAAAAAGTTTCTAAGTGTTGCTTCAAATGGTGTTTATTAAATCAGTTAAAAAAAAGTTATTGATCAAGGTGGCTCTGTGTCGATGCTTTGGCCCACTGCCTGGTGCTACATAACTGATGATGTTAAAAAAAAAAAAAAAGACACAGTAAGAAGATAACATACTGTGTGCACATTGTTCCATTGCTAATTATTTGACTTCTTATTTATGTTGGCATGAAGAATTTTGTCCTCAATAAAGCAGAGTAAAAGTGAAATTAAATCTAGAGTTTTAAAAAACTTAGCCCGCCTCCTGCTCCTGACAAAAGCATTTTTTGCTTTGGTTCAGCAAATATTTGGTGCAACGTAAGATTGTGGTGGTGGAAAACAGGAAACTGTGGTGCTAAGCAAGCTCTGGTTTGGTTTAGTGGACAACCCCCCTCAGTAAGTTTAAGAGTCATTAGTTTGTTTTATTTGAGAGAAGCTTCGTTCTAGTACCATTGAGGTTGTCCTCTAATTCCTAAAAGGAATCCCTAGCCAAGTCACTGAACCCTCCACTGCCTTTGATAAGCTAATTGGTGTATAAGTGACAATTTAAAAGTGCTCTAAAAAGTGTAAAATATATATTAGAAAGCACAGGATAAGTGTGTGAGTGTGAATGAAAAAATAGTGATTTCTAGAATATATGTGAGATTAAAACATGTCTGGACTATTTATAATCCATAAACTGTTGCAGAGCAACAAGTAATAGTGGAGATAAAAAAACAAAGTCAAACTGCATGTACAGATGATGCAATGTTCACAAGAAAAACAGTCAGTGTCACAGTCAAGAATATTAGATAACAGTGTTGTTAGCTGATTAGATTAGATTAGATGGGATGATCTTCCTGTTCACAATAAATTTATGCAGTTAAATATGGTTATGAGAGGTCAGTACAAACGTAACCTTTATAATTTTATTTAAGCATCAGGCAAGCTAAAACAACAAAACATCTGTTTGCTGTTACTAAGGCATGAAAATGGAAAATCTTGCATCACTGTTGCCATTGGATTAAAAGGCGAGCAGGCTGTATAATAACACTCAAGAGTATAATATGAATACATTAAAAGTTCAGCTGTAAGGATTGGATTCTTATTCAAGCTGAAAAGCTTTCTTTTGAAGTGGAAACAAAGTTGAACCTGTGTGCTTAAAGGTTTGGGTTACCTACAGGTAATAATGAGGCCTTGATAATTCTGCTTGCATGCATTCAGATCAGTTTTTTGTATTTTTATTTTTTTTTTATTTATTTATTTTTTAGTTCTGAATTGCTGAAACCAAAATCTCACCAAGGAGTTCAATAGGTTCCTTTTGAAGGGCACAGGAAGTAGATATTTACAAAATCTGTGGAAGGGAACAAAGCAAAGGCTAGAATATGTCCTCAGCTGAGAAGAGCAAAAAAAAAAAAAAAAAAAAAAAAGTCACGTGTTTTTTTTTTGGAACCATGAGCTGCAGAAGACTGATGTTTTTTTGTTTCAGAAAAAAAAAAAACCTTTCACTTTTTTTTTTGTATTTCCTTTGTCTTTAACCTTTGCAGATTTCTGGGGGAGATGAGGATTCAGGAGTGCAAAATAGGTGAGTGTTGCAGAGGTCAAGCTGGCAGGCATTCAGATGAGCAGGTTGAGCTGACTTCTCATTACTTTATTTAGGAGGTTTTCCATGGAGCAGAGTTGGCAGCAGAAGCTTCAGAAGTCTAGGCAGGACAATCAGACATTTCAAGTGACTTCAACGGTCCAACAAAGACTAATGGTTCTGATCAGCCTTAAGTAATGGATGTGACCATCAGTAGCTTTGTGAGCTGGTTGCTCACACTGAAGCTCCTCTGGCTGTATCTCTCTTAATTGACAAGGTATCATCGGTGAGTCGGGAGAGAAGGGAGGAGAGTGGCCAGAGGGTATTTAGTGCTAGACAGAACAGGTTGTATTTGAGGGACATGGAAGGTATGATGCACTCTCATAGATGGAGGAAGTTTTCGGCACACAGATGAAGGGTTAACTATAGGTTCAATCTCAAAGGAACCAATGAACTTGGAGGTGTGCTTGAGTGGAATGTCTCTGGAAGAAAGCCAAATGTTTTGTCTGGGCTTGTGTTGAGGGGCCAGGGTTCGCCTTCAGTCTATCATGCATCAGTTTTGATCCAACATTTTGACGAGGGCAGCCATGGTCTGGTGCCAGATTCATCAGCACCAGTGCAGGTGATGCTGGGCTCAGCCACTTCTGCCTCTTGAGCAGGGAACAAGGGGGCGTGATAGGCAGTAGCTCCAAGTGTTGTGTAGAAGGCCTTCCATATCTGAGAGATGAACTGAGTGAGGTCATTGATCCAAAATGTACAATGTTATTCCATAATGTCTAAACATGTGATTAATTAGATGTTGGGAGGTCAACATGGTTAAGGAAGCTTCTTCACTGGGAGGTAATGGCTTCCTGAGAAATTTGGTTGACGATAGTGAGCACTGTTGTGCATCCTTCCGAGGGGGGGGGGGGTGACAAAATTTAGGGAGATATGTGACCAGGTACAGCTAAGAGTAGGCAGTGGTTGAAGGAGGCTGGTTAATGGATTTAAGACAGGGCAAGCCGAAACAGTCCTTGGAATCTAGAATCATAGAGGTCCACCAAAAAAATCTATGTAGCTGACTTAGCATCCTGCTTACCCCTGGATGACAGAACAATTTGGCTGAAGCTGAAATTTCCATCAACCAAGCTGCAGATACCTCAGAGTTTATTTGGACAGCAGGTATAGGTGCACAAACTGATTCCTGGTTTGATTTTCTATCCTCTTTAAAGTGTTTGGAGTACAGCAAAATAAGTTGTGTTCTTATTTAGAAGAATGCATGTTCTGCAGTCACACAAACACTAAGGGTAAGTACAGCCTATTAAGTTCAAACACATACATACTCTCTCACACACAAATCTCTAAAAAGTAATCCACAATAGAAGGGCACAGAAATGACTCATGCTTCAGCCTATCCCTAGAAAACTACTCCATTTCAAATTTTACATTTTTTTCCAGATGAACTGATTGCATGATTTTATTTTGTATTTGCTGTGAAAAAAAAAACATGTGATTTGAATGTGACTCAATAGGACATCTTTGTCCTCAAGTGTCCTATAAGGGGAGTATGCTAAATCTGACTGTGTCATAAACCAAGGTTGTCAGGAAGAGCAGTACAGAAAACCAGCATAAAAGGTAAGTGGTTTATTTACAGGTGAAAACTGATGGTCAGTGGGGGAGAAAATCTGAAAGGGCATGAAGAGAACCAGGGTAAGTCTCGGGTACAGATGAGGGTGATATTCCAGTTCAATAATATTTCTTTCTTGTTGCTTACAGGTTTGCTGAGCGAAGGAGGTTCAGGAGGATGACGTCCAGAAAAGTGAGTTCCAGGAGGAGGTTCCAGCTTCGGCGACAGGTAAGTGAGCCAAAAATCCAGACAGTTAATATTCACAAAGCAGGGCACAGGGAGGCCTGAGACACAAAAATGAGAGCAAGGCAAGAGTTAGTACTTTACAAAAAAAAAAATCACTAGAACTGAGGCTGGGAATCTGACCCAAGAGGCATGATGCTCCAGCGTTGATCTGGATCCAGTTGCAGGCTTAAATACAGGAACTCTTCATTAGCAGAATGAGGCACAGCTGTGAAGGAGGAATGCTCTGTCCCAGCAGCAGGTGGAGACAGAGCAACTCCAGATCCTCACACTGTACAAAACCTAAAAATGCATGAAAGACAATATTGTTGGTAATTTTTGACATATCCATGACTAAGATTCAAATAAATCCCCGAGCTCCCTGGCATTTATCTTTTTGAAATTTTTTGTGTTGATTTTTCAAACAAACGTTGATATCAGTAATCAACCAGACTTTATTTGCCTGGATGATTAAATAATTTCACTTAAAATAATTGAACTTTTTCAGTATTTGGTCATTTTAATTAGGGCTAAAGTTAACTGAAAAACTGAGCTCAAGAAAGGGAAAAAAGTATTCATCTGTATATTTTTTAACACATTTTAGAAATGTTTGAAAAAGGTTTTAATTACACATTTTCCAAGAAAAAAAAAGTTTTAAATTCATTTGACAGTGCAACATCTAACAGAGACACTGACATGAAATTATGAACGTATATATCAAAGCAAAGAAAATACATTCTAAATCAAGTTTTTGTACAACAAAAAATTCTCAAATTAGCTTTTACAGCCATATATAAGAAGTGAGACAGTGCTGCTTTTAAATGATTATCCAGGCAAATGGTCAGGTTTTCTAATGAGTTAGGTTTGTTGTGGAAAGTAAGTTGGTCCCTTAATTGTTCGGATAGTGACGTTACAAACACACTCTTCAAGGCCTTTTTATCCACCCCATCTCTACTGCGAAGACCTGGAAATCGACAGAAAAAAACCCAGCAAATGAACAATTACCTAATCTTAAATCCTGAAGCCGCTGTGCTGCTTTCACAGAGTGGGTAGTAAAAAGTCTTTTTGAACTCAGACACAAGCATAATAGGTAGTAAGTAATAATACTCTTTCTTTATCCTTTTTCTGCTGAATTTACAAAAACACTGAGAAAAAATGTTTTTCTCACTCAGGTTACAAGAACAAAGATGGGAGACAAGGGAGGAAGATCTTCACACGGCAAACACAAAAATGAACTGCAAAAAACTGACAGTTGCAGTCACCAGCCAAGGCTTTCTCTTCAATTTGTTATCAAACTTTGCTTGATAACAACTAGGACATTCAGATTGCTGGTGCTGGAAAGACCTTGGGGTTGAGCAGAAAGTTTTATTTTACTCTGGCCAAAAATTCTTTCCCTCACAACTGAGTACAGTTCTCCTGTATGACAAAAACGTTTGTTAAAACACATGAATAATTTCTCATATCAGATAAGCAAACACATTAAAACAATCAATTTTCATAATTCAAAAGCTTAGTAATCAAATAAACATCTCATTTCAGCAATTTTTTTTTTTTTTTCCACAAGCCTTAGGAAAGCATGTAAGCAATCTATAAATAACTGATTAGAAGTACACAGTGTATATACAGTACATGTCCCAAAATCATTAAGATTCACTCAGGTCAGAATTATCTTTTCACAGGACAGTTGGTGAAAAATGACAGTAGGTCAGAGGTCATGAAAAGTGGGTGATTCTTCATGCTGTCATTGTTATATTATTTATTAATGGTGTGTCAACATTAACTAGATGGAACAGAGTTAATAGGTGTGCAAAAGTACTTAAACAGAGTTCTTTTACTGCATTGTCTGTGCTGGAGTTATGTACTCCAGGCTGCAAACAAAGTGTTTTCACATCACATATTGTTTGATTCAGAATTCGCCATCTGTTTCTTGTGGAGAGTAAACTGTGGGGTATGCTATTTTAATCCGAAACACATCTCTCAATTGTTTATTGTAGATGGATATGTTTTAGTATTTGATTTTCTGCAGTTCTTAAAAATTAACACAAGCACTTGTCAACAGAACAACCAACATCCTGCTACTCTCTGAGTAACAGCAGCTTTACAGAGTAATTGCATGAAGTATCTGTCACCATCATGAGAAGGGGCTTCAAATAATGAGTTCAAAGTGGTAAAGATGATGACTCAGGTTGCAAATGTTTGTATTTTGGGTACAGAAGAAATTAAAGGGCTAGCATTGTTTGAAGGAATGCATATCACCCGTCACTTTTCATGCCAGAGTTTTAAAGTGAGTTTGACATCGACAACATACACTATATTGCCAAAAGTATTCACTCACCCATCCAAATCATTAAATTCAGATATTCCAATCCCTTCCATGGCCACCTGTGTTTAAAACCAAGCATCTAGGCATGCAGACTGCTTCTACAAACATTTGCGAAAGAATGGGTCACTCTCAGGAGCTCTGTGAATTCCAACATGGTACCATGATAGGATGCCACCTGTGCAGTTAATTCAGCTATGAAATTTCCTCTCTAGTAAATATTCCACTGTCAACTGTTAGTGGTATTATAACAGAGTGGAAGCGATTGGGAATGACAGCAACTCAGCCACGAAGTGATAGACCATGTAAAATCACAGAGTGGGCTCAGTGGATGCTGAGGTGCATTGTGCACAGAGGTCGCCATCAATCTGCAGAGTCAATAACTACAGACGTTCAAACTTCATGTGGCCTTCAGATTAGCTCAAGAACAGTATGTAGAGAGCTTCATGAAATGGGTTTCCATGGCTGAGCAGCTGCATCCAAGCCTTAAATCACCAAGTGTAATGCAAAGTGTTGGACACAGTGGTAAAAAGCACTCTGCCACTGGACTCTAGAGCAGTCTCTGTCTGGCAATCTGATGGACGAGTCTGGTTTTGGCGGGTGCCAGAAGAACAGTACTTGTCTGACTGCACTGAGCCAAGTGTAAAGTTTGGTGGAGGGGAGATTATGGTTTGGGGTTGTTTTTCAGGAGTTGGGCTCGGCCTCTTAGTTCCAGTGAAAGGAACTCTTAATGCTTCAGCATACTGTCATGATTTCTAGTTTTTTTTTAGTATGTTCTCAGTTTTGGTTTTCGGTTCTTGTTTTTCTGCTTTCTTGGGTTGTTTAAGTTTATTTTTCCTTGTACATCTGTCAGTATCCTCTTCACCTCAGTCTGTACTTGTTAATTGTCATGCCCATCTCCACCTGCTGTTTTCACTCACTTGTTCCCACTTCCCATAATTACCCTCTGCTTTTAAAACCCAGTCATCTTCTCCACTACCCTGCCGGTTCACTGTTCTTTGTCACAGGTATGTCCATGGTTGTTGTCTGTTGTTTGGTTCATGTTCTGTCGCTCGTCCCTCCTCGCTTCGCCTTCCCATTTTGTGTTTTTGTTATAGTTTGTTTTGCTGCCACGACCGCCTTTTGTTTTGTCAGTTAATTTAGAAATAAACTTTGACACATACCAAGACATTTTGGACAACTTCATGCTCCCAACTTAGTGGGAACAGTTTGAAGATGGTCCCTTCCTGTTCCAATATGACTGAACACCAGTGCACAAAGCAAGGTCCATAAAGACATGGATGAACGAGTTTGGTGTGGAAGAACTTGACTGGCCTGCACAGAGTCCTGACCCCCATAGAACACCTTTGGGATGAATTAGAGCGGAGACTGTGATCCAGGCCTTCTCATCCAACATCAGTGTCTGACCTCACAAATGTGCTTCTGGAAGAATAGTCAAAGATTCTCATTAACACACTCCTAAACCTTGTGGAAAGCCAGGTAATTAGAAGTCAGGTACAATTATCCATGATTGCATCTTTTGTTTAGGCAAAATTAGCCTTCATTTATCCCTTTTAATCTCATTGACTGCATAAGGTGCATTAATACTGAAAAGTTGTATTTCAGTCCATCAGTCATTCATACAGCACTCCTCTGTGCTTTATTTTGTCTGGTAGAACAATCAAAATGTGAGTGAACACACGACCTGAAGAAACCTAACTGGAGCATGTTTTCTTTTTAACCAATCAGTAAAGCCTGACACTGAACAATGTGGGGAAGGGTTCAATGCTTTCAGATCCACCACTGAGACATTAACTTCTAAATAAAGGCTAAAATATTTACAACATGGAAGTTGTAATTCATGG
Source organism: Kryptolebias marmoratus (assembly GCF_001649575.2). Lineage (NCBI taxonomy): Eukaryota > Metazoa > Chordata > Actinopteri > Cyprinodontiformes > Rivulidae > Kryptolebias > Kryptolebias marmoratus. The sequence goes on from NC_051440.1 coordinate 3,004,982, forward strand.
CAGACAAAAGCAACTTGTTTGGTCACAATCCCAGCTCAGCCTTTAAATCTCTAAAATCTGTACAAAGGGGTTGAACTTAACCTTTATGACCTCTGCATTAAAATGGATCTGAACTGAAAGGTTCATGACCTCACAGTTCATGGCCTTTAAGAAACTAGCCACACTGGTTGAAACATACCTCTCCCCGCCTCCAGCAACAAACAGTTGCTTTAATGATAATCTCAGTGTTGAACTTGTTTGAAAGGTTAAAAGGACAGTTTGGTTGCTCTAAGTTGGGGTCATATGAGTTTAGCTACTTGTGCTTTAACAGAATATTACTTTCAGTAGATGGTTCCAACTTGCAAGAAAAGGATGCTGCAGTGGACAAAGATTGCAATGCATAGTTTAGCTCCCATACCTAAACAGAAATTCAACACCAGTTTGCGTATAAGGCACTGGCATCTGATGGCTCTTTGTGGGGGAAAAAAGGCCTTAAAATGGTTTGGAGAAGATGTCCTTGATTGCAGAGAAATGTTAGTGTCTATGGGACTAAAGAGCAGAGCAGCTTCAATCATCAACCGATTTACCAGATCTTTCTGCCAAACTAAACATAGTGATTTGGAGTGAAGAGCCAAGGAAGCCAGTGTAAGCTGTGAAAACAAACCAAGATTTGATTGTGGCTGTAGGAATACCTAACAAAATACCATTAAGCCACAGCTACATTAGTAGTGCATTTATGCTAGAATGGGTTTGCATTTTAAACTCTGGAAAAGGAGTTCATGTGATTGACGGCCAATTAAGAGTCCAGACTGGGCTTGCTGAGAACGAGGTGATAATCAGGACAGGAGGTCACTTAGAGCTTAAGCGGTTGGCAGAGTTAGTTGGTAGTCTGAAGAAGAGACTAAGCTGCAAGCCAGGCTGGTGAACCAAGAGCTGACCTGAAATGTAAGGAAATAAGGAAGATGCACAAGAAACTAATGAATGGTAAATGTACTTATATAGCACCTTTCTAGCCAACTCGGCTATTCAAGTGCTTCACAACACAATCCGTTCCCTCATTTACCCATCCATACACCCATTCATACAGCACTCTACTACATCTCTCCAAAACTAATCTGAATAAATCACACTATAGAGTCTAATCAGTACTTTACATCACATTCATACACCAATGGGGCACACATCAGAAAATGAGGGTTCAGTGTCTTGCCCAGGGACACATCAATGTGCGACATACTGGTGGAATTGAACCTCCAACTCTCTCATTGGTGGACAACTGCTCTAACTACTGAGCCACAGCCGATGATGTTTGGCCACTTCAGATAGTTGGCCAAACATCATCAGTTAACATAAGCAGATAGAGGGATCTAATGAAAATTGGCTGTAGCAAGAGAGTAAATATGTGGCTGGGTTAGTTAAGGTATTATTAGCAGGGGTGCCAGGAGCCAACAGGTCAGTGTTTATGTCATGTGGCACACCTGCAACACACAAACAGAGATACAGGATGTGGCAGGAAGAAAACACAGGATGCCATGACATAGACTGTAATTAGGACTTAATCAACAGGCAGTGACAGTCTCTAAAAAACTTTAGACACTGCTATACAATGCTTATAAAAAGTATTCACTCCCTTTATGTTTTATGCTTTTATTGCTGTCATAAATCAATTAAGGACAATAAAATTTGGCTTTCTTTACAAAAAAAAGTAATTGCTTACCTGTAAAGTTCTAATACAACCATTCTGGCTCTATAGCAAATCAGTAACTGCACTTTAATTTCTTGAATGGTCATGACTATTTTTGATTACATAATTGTTACTAAAATTATTCAAAACAGTCCCATATTGTACTTATTCAAACTCATTAACACAAATTGGCTAGATGGTTATCTTTCTTAATATCTGATTCCAATAGACTGGATAGGTTGTTGTACACAGATACTGAGTTGAACCTGCTGCCTCGCTGACTGAAGTGGGGTTTATTTTTGTGGAGTTAATCCTGCTGCTTGTCTACCATTGGCCACATGAGCAGTTTAACTTCCTGTTGACAAGAGAAAGCAGGTAATAACCAGGTCTAATTATTTACATTTACTTGTATGGAATCAATAGGTCTATTGTTTTTACTTTAAATTTACAGGTTGAGTTTTATATACCCAACAAATGCACAAAAAATATGTATATATATATATATATTATGAATACTTTCTGAAAAGTACAGAGGAACCAAAATTATTTTTATTTCCTTCTGCAGAAAAGGAAATGGTAAGAAGTAATGTGTCTGTGTTGTGTGTGTGTTAGTCAAATATCTCAAGAACCAGTGGATATATTTTAATGAAACTAAAAGAAAGAAAGTAGAAAGCAATCAATGGTTGTATGTCTAGTCCCTTTTACAGATAATTGGCTAAAATTTGGTGTAACACATACTTTGAGCCCTACACATTGTGCATATGTTTTGCTTTATTATTGCCGAATACTTTAGCCTTAACTGTTTAAGGCCTGTAGAAGCAGTGAAGACAACTTGCCGAAGTTCAAACCAGGCAATGGAATGCCATGATTTGGTGTGGCTAAGACTCAGGGATGAAGACTGGACAAAGGAGCTCAAGGAAACTTAAAACTTTAATAAGAAAAATAACAGGCTTACGTATCAGCAAAAACTTAGGTTCGAGGAGCAAAAAACCTGGAGACACAAGGGAAAACCAGACATGGTGTAAAGCACATTAATAACAGTTTGCAGAAAAAATGAGTATTGACAGAATATAAAGGCTGAAATGGATCAGGTAGTGGGTGCAGCTGAGACTAATTGGATAAGCGACAGGTGTGAGTGGGCGGGGCTAGCTGGCAATGGAAAAGTACTGACTGAGGGAGAAGTGGCTAGTGGCAGAGAGATACTAAACACATGGAGCCATATGACTAAATAACACAAAAATAACTACAAAAACCTAGGATCCTGACAGTAACCAAGCTCTAAGGGATGTCTCCTGAAAATATCCAGTCAGCAGCATTTGTGTGGATAAAAAAGCCTTGTTAATGTCAGAGGTGAAAGGAGAATGGGCAGACTGGTGTGAGACAACACAAAGTCAACAGTAGCTCAAATGACCACTTGTACCAAACAGAGGTCTGCAGAAAATCATCTCTGAACACTCAACATGTCTAACCTTGAAGCAGATGGGCTGCAGCAGCAGAAGAACACACCGAGGCCCACTCCTGCCCGCCATGAACAGGAAACTGAAGCATTAGTTCACACAGACTCACCAACAGCGCACCAACAGCGCAACCAATAATACGTTAGAAAAGCATTCCCTGGTCTGACGAATCTGGATTCACTGACCTCCAGTGGTTTCTCCAGTCACCAAATCTCCATCCAATCGAGCACCTTTGAGATGTAGTGGAACAGGTGACTCCGATCATGGATGTGCAGCTGATACACTCCTGATCAAAATCTTAAGACCAGTCAAAAAATTGCAAGAATTTGCATTTTGCACTATTGGATCTTAAGAAGGTTCTAAGTAGAGCTTCACAATGTTAAAAGAAGAAATCAGCGTAAGAGACAAAAACTTTTGAGCGGGGAAT